>NC_054704.1:18649808-18729253 GCF_016097555.1 Gigantopelta aegis
ACACACACACACACACACACATTTATGTAGTCCAAGGTCTCTAAACAATGATCCAACAGTGTTGACAAAACGTACACATCATCGATCTACCGACACATTTGCATAACCAAATAAATCATGGACATTTCAAATCGGTCTACGCCTGACGTCTCCTCATACGCTCACACATGCGCGGTGAAGCAAACCACGTGCAATCCGTATTAATCCTAAGATTTGCCGTCATTTTAAAGTTTAGCGGAGAAGGAAAACGGCGGCGACTTCAAAGGCTTAAGACTCAGGTATTTACTGATCGTTACTTGCTTTGTTTTTTCTTGGTTGTCCTGGATTTCCCTAAAAGCTTGCGCTATTTTTGATGCAATGCTGTCTTGGCTTCCCTTTCCCAACGAACTTGGTGCATCGTTTTACTTGGATTCAGATATTATCTCATCTTTTCATGCAAGTGTTTGTGAAGATTGTTAAAGCCACATGTTTTGCTAAAAAAAAACTTTTATATTTTGGCATGAATACGATTCACACAGCTGTTTTGATGTACATGTGTATTTTAGATTTTCGTACTTTGTATGTATTTGATAAACCGACAGATGTTCTTACTAGTAGTGTATGCAGGATCAATAAATGGATTATGTATCATTTATATTTTCACATTTATATTGACGAAGTAAGAAATCCAATGATAAACTTTTATTTACTTTTTATTTTCACTTGTTATACCATTGTACTCTATCATCATCCGTTTGATTTGTTTGCATAAACATACGAGACGGGGGGGGGGGGGGGGGCAGCCCCCCCCCCCCCCCCACAAAGCAATAGAGATATTCGGGAAAAATTAGCTGCACTAAAACCTTTTCACCCTGTTTTTCCATCATTCTACCCACAATATTAGTTGTAGTCCATGTAAAAATGCGTAGTCATTCGTTTGCATCCCTATTTATAGCCGTTTGGCACTAACGCTAATTATGAATAAATTTTGCTATCCATATTCAAGCATTTTCGTTTAATTCGGGGATTTTCGTTTAATTAGTGCAAACATTAGCCTGCCCCCCACTTCCCCCCAACAATATTGGGAGTACGTACGCCTATGTTTGTCTAAACCGGCTTCAATCAAGTAAGAAGAAACAGAGCTAAGATCCTTGATGTGCACGTTTACAATATATTGTGACTGGAGAAAACGTTTAGAATTACATTTGGTTAGGGCGTGTACAGTTTGGAACACATTATTTAAAACACATTTGTGACAACCTATCTTTTTATGGCGAATTGCGTTCATTCGTTGTTCTTATTTTATAATCAACATGTATTTTCATAACATACCATCTTTCACTAAAGCATGGCTCGAACAGAACATAACTACAGCCCTAATAAAGTTGCATGCTTTCACTATCAACAAACTGCCGTCTCCTTGGAATTCCATTGTTTAAATATTGTTTTGTTTAATGAGACCGCAATCCATCGGCCATTATTAGAAAACGTACTTTGACCTACATTTGTAACTGGGCTTTAGTATTTTCCTCTTTCTTATTTCAGTTAGTGCCTGTCGACTAGTGTAGGCCTACATGCTTTCTGGAATACAAACGGTTCCTTGTGGTGAAAGCGACTTTTTCCGTATTGGGGTTTTAATTCCTATATTTAATCAGATAGCCAACCGGATTAAATAAAATGCTGATATGTTTATAAACAATAATTTCTTTCCCTTTTACCTCGGTGGTGACGTGGTTAAGCCATCGGACATAAGGCTGGTAGGTACAGGGTTCACAGTCCGGTACCAGCTCCCACCCGGAGACTGAATGGGTAGGTGTAAGACCACTACACCCTCTTCTCTCTTACTAACAATCAACCAATAACTCACTGTCCTGGACCAGATAGCTGAGGTGTGCCCCCATGACAATGTGCTTGAACCGTACTTGGATATAAGCACAAAATTAAGTTGAAATGAATTAATGAATCCCTTTTTTTATTTCAACAGTATTCATATACACACGTACATGTATTTTCATCGTTTTCGTGACTATCAAGACCGATGGGTAAAAGTTGTGATTAAAAGAATGAATGAATGAATGAATGAATGTTTAACGACACCCCAGCACGAAAAATACATCGGCTATTGGGTGTCAAACTATGGTAAATGCAAAAACAATTGTTTTATGATCAACATGAAGTTGTGATTATGACGGATGCTACGGTGTTTGCAGGATAGATACTATTTTGAAGAAATCTTAACTATTATGACAGTGATTTACTGTCCCGTCATGTCATGTCTGTCTAAAATATATCTTACACTCTATCTTGTATACTGATTCGAGTTGTGGCCTGATTATTATATAAACATTGAATAATCTTATTAATTAGTATGTTTTTATAGTAATTTGAATTAGAATAACGTCACCCAAGCACCAAAAAAAATACATCGGCTATTAGGTGTCAAACTATGATATCTGCAAACATTATAATTTTAATTAATTTAATACCTTATTAAAATACGTCTACAATACAGGTTGTAATCTTAACAACGTACAAAACAATTGTTTCTTACATACATATATATATATACATATACATATACATATACATATACATCCATCCATCCATCCATCCATCCATCCATATATATATATTAAAATGAATAACAAATTATTAAAAACCAAACGTTTAAGATATTTAATGTTAATGATTGTGTCATATAAATGGTTCTGAAGGTTTTTCGGGAACTAATGCAAAAAGGACAAACAAATAAACAGTTATATGATAAGAGTTTTAAAAAGCCTTTAAGTATGATTGAAGTATAATGTACGATTCAGTTTTAATTATTGGGGGCGTGGAAAGTTAGACGGCTTACGGACTTGACGTTATATGTCAGCATCCGTGTCCGAACACAAAGGCAGGTTTCTTTTTGGCAAAGGTCATCCTCAAACGCGAACAACGTGCCTAAGCAAAGAGACTATTTACTTAAGCGACTGAACAATAGACTTGCATTGGAGTTATGCCTAGTTTGCTGCGCTGCATGCAATATGTTAATGTGGTTCTCTATCAACGATAACGATCGGCCTCAAACAAGTTGACGAAGTTTTGACCTTGGACCTTTGGCTAACATTTATCTTTGTTGAAGGCGCTGCTCCCAAGATCTGTCTACATGACAGTGGTCTGACGACATCAAAGCATTTCCCACCCTCGTTCAAACGTTTTAATTAGATCAGGCTTTTATTTTACTAATAGAAATGCAAATACTACTCAGATATTGAAAATCATTTGGATTGATAATAACATTATTTGCCTATTGTTGTTAAGTCATCTTTACCATTATTACCAAACCATCACAATAAAGATAAGGATTTTGTCATTTTAGGTAATATTTATTTGGTAGCTATATCTACTAAATGCGATTCATCATAGACCAAAACGATGGCTGATGCTATTCCATATTTTGAACTTTGGTGAAACTTGCATATTTATGTTTTCATCGTTTTAGATGAAGTGACGGACTTTACAGCTGTGGTGGCAGTACTCCTAACGAGTGCATGTCATCACAGCTGTACTTATTCCAATGAGCTCTGTCCTGTGCTAGTTCTAATTTAGTAAGCTAGTCTGGGAGTGGCAGTCCTCTTTGTGGCGGTCAAAAAGGATGTATTGTCCCGTAAAGGATCGCATCGGCAGTGGCTGTCCTCCTATAGACGAGACACTAGTTAGAGATTCATGGAATCAACCACTATTTTGCCAAATGCCTATTCGACTCTGAATTATCACCGATAACAGTATTGTCGTTCAGATCGGAATGATAATATTTGCCTATTGTTGTGAGGTTATCTTTATCATTATTATCAAACCATCACGATAAAGATCATGATTTTTTTCAATTGTGTGTTATAATTTATCATTAATATCATGATGATAATAATCACGATTTTTCCTATTTAAGTAATCTTTTATTTATCATTATTACCCTCACAATAATTTGGCCTTTTTAGGTAATATTTATCATTATAATTATGGTCATGATAATAAACACGCTTATGATGCTCGTGATCAGCACTCTCATGATGATTATCATCATTATCATCATCATCGCCGAAGCCGTGGTTGTGAGCATCACCTTTAGGACCAGCAGCAGCTGTTCAGCAACAGATCAGAGAAAAACTTTATTTGAACTCGGATCACATAAAATGATTCATAAGAAATACCAACTGGGTGTACAATACATAATGTAACTGCTCTACATAGGATTATTGTGAGGATTTAAGTGTTTTTAAATATTAAGGAATTTAGATTTTTTTAATTATTTAGTAAATTAGCAAACGTGCTACAAAACAGCACACTGTATGTAACAATGTTGGGTCTAATGAAATAATATTTTATTATATATGTGCTTCTTGCTTTTTGGAAAAAAAATACATTGAAACAGATAGCAGTATCCATTACTAACGGCATATTCATCAACACTTACGTTTACTTCTAGGGATATGTTCCCCGTCTTCTAACTTTAAAAACATGCGATTTGTAGTACAATAGTACGAGAGAAATCCTGGAAGGGGTTGTTTATTTAATTATTTAAAAGTAATAATAAAGGTTTCAATTTCATTAAACATTTTGTAATCGGTTCCTAAGTTGTACTTTGTAAACACAGAGATGCCTAGTTATTTAATATCCACAGGGCAGATAACTACATGTATGCAACCTTTTAGCATATAATTTGGAACCTAATATATGTACTAAAAACTAAAATATTTTTAAGAAGATATTTTTAATGTCTGTTAATGCCGGAAATAGCGGATTATATTTGTATTAGAACCTCTGTAAAAGGATGATTAAACTTCCCTGTGGAGTGGTACCAAATGTGTCGGTGTATCGTGGGTGTCTGTTGATCAGCTTATTTCGTCTGTGAATAACAAGCGAAATCCATCTTAACCGCCCACTACCTCAGTATGATCCTCAGTTTTCCAAAACAGTTCATTCAAAACGTGTATTAGTATTTGATACGATTTGTTCCGTGATCGCCTTTGGCTAAAGTACTAGTCACAGTTGGAATTTCTGGATAGCTTTAGTAAACGTAGTAACACATATTACAAAACAAAAAACATAAATACAAAATGTATAAGCAATAGAAAGGAATATTTGTTTAATGACACCTCAGCAGATTTTAAACTAAAACAATCTGGTGTTTAACGTATGGTTATTTTTACCGGAAAAGCAACGTTATCTTATGTTAGCAATTATCAAAATACTCGTGAAGGACAGTGTATGTTATCACCTTTGATATACCAATCGTAAGGCATTGGTAGCACAGGAGATTTGAAAGACTGTCAAGTCCAGCCGTATGAAGAAAACTACTAGGTCAATTGTTAGTGATAGAGAAGTCAGTATAGTGGCCTTGCACCTCTCCATTGAGTCCAAAATTCACTCAACGTTCGAGCAAGTACTAAGATATGAGCCAACCACTTACCAGTTTTTACTTTCCGGAAATGTTTTCATAATTCTTAAGACTGAAAAGATGACATGTCCTGGACAAGAAAAGGAAGACGTAAATAATTTGGATCCGCATTGTTTTTATTAAAAAGGATCTCTTTCTACATGCGGTTCAGTCGTATCGTTCTGTGCACATATATATACTGAACAAAAAAAGAAACTTCCGATTTGTACATATAGTATTTGTTGTGTTAAAGAATTCATTGTGTAATGAAATTATACAGGTAGTATTAGCCGTGAGCTGTATTATCAGGCTTCATGAATTTTATCGATTATTTTTGCACTGTTAATCGTCGACAACGTGAAATTCAATTTGCACGTGCATGCATGGTTCGACATGTCCCGTGTAGTATTCGGTCAATTTGTTTTACTTGTCTTACTGACATTGTTGTCAAGTGAACGAAAACGCTTCAAAATTTGTAAAACAATATACGTTATTTACATTGTAGCATTTTTAGTATGCCAAGAATACCCAATAATTTACGCAAACGGGCGATTGGCATGCTTGATGCTGGCATGTCGACAGAAGACGTTGCAAGGCATGTTGGGAGTTCTAGTCGAGCGATACGAAATCTTCGCTTAAGATTTCGAATGACAGGAAGCACCAACGACTTGCCACGTCGTGGACGTCCGCGTGTTACAACGCGTGGTCAAGACCGCTATATCATGAACACGCATTTGCGCAATCGATTCCAAACTGCCACTGCTACTGCTGCTAACACACCTGGGCTTCATAATAACCGAATCAGTGGGCAAACTGTTCGTAATCGTCTGCGGGAGAACGGTTTACATGCACGACGTCCTTACGTCGGATGCGTTTTAACGCAACGTCATCGTCTAAATCGTCTTAATTGGGCACGTGTACACACTCGTTGGATACGGCGACGCTGGAATACCGTTCTTTTTTCGGATGAATCCAGATTTTTTTTACAACGTGGTGATGGCAGAGTGCGCCTCTACCGTAGGAGGAATGAACGCTTTGCTGACTGTTGTGTTCTTGAACGAGATCGTTTAGGGGGTGGGGGTTGTGTCATGGTCTGGGCAGCCATTGCCCATGGTTATCGTTCACCACTAGTCGTCATTGATGGCAACTTAAATGCTCAACGTTACCGCGATGACATTCTCGCTCATCACGTCATTCCTCTGTTCCATAACAACGCCAACATCTCGATTTTTCAGCATGATAATGCCACCTTTCATACAGCTAGAGACACTGTAAATTTTCTCCGGACAAATAACATTGATTTCATTGATGACTGGCCCGCTAAAAGTCCTGATCTCAACCCCATCGAGCATGTCTGTGATAGTCTGGACAGACGATTGAGGCGTCGTCCCAACCCACCCGCTAACGTCAACGAACTTCGTCAAGCGCTCATTCAGGAATGGAACAATATTCCACAGGCAGAAATCAACACTTTAGTCAATTATATGCGCCTGCGATTCACTGCAGTGGTCAATTCAAGAGGTGGTCATACCCGTTATTAAGTAGGTGGATTTTTTTTGGAACACTCTTTAAACGCATATATAACAATTATTCCCCCGGTTTGTTTTCAGCAAGTTATGTTCAAGCAAAGTTAGCGGAAGTTTCTTATTTTGTTCAGTATATATATATATAGTCTAGTGTTACAGAGGAAAACCACTAAAGCCACATGGAATTCTGTTTCCGGTCAGTAGCCCGAACTTTCAGCAGTTTTTCATAAACAGGATAGCACAGCTTACTGTGGTGCCAATAATGTGATACGAGCCCAATGCCTATCATCCTTAAACACGATGTCGTGGTTAAAAGTGCCACCGACCCCCGTTTTCGATTTTAATGGGCTTCATATGAAGCATTGTTGATAAAAAAAAATTTTTTTAAACTTCACAATCATTTAACAGAGAGATAAACACATTCTTTAGACTTCAGAACCATTTATAGATGATGCTGAGATGAATATTAGATACAGTTAAAAGTTCGTTTTGTTTAACGACACCACTTGAGCACATTGATTTATTAATCATCAGCTACTGGATGTCATACATTTGGTAATTATGATATATAGTCTTAGAGACTAAGAGTGGAAACCCGCTACATATTTTCAAGAGATATTTTATATGCACAATCCCATAGAGAGAATAGCACATACAAAAGCTTTTGGTGTACCAGTCATGGTGCACAGGAGCGAGAAACAGCCCAATGGCCCCACCGACGGGGATCGATCCCAGACCGACCGCCCATCAAGCGATCGCTTTACAACTGCTTACGTACAGAGAACCTGCAGTGTCTGTCTGTGAATCATCACCGTGTGGGTTAATACACCCGAGAGACACACCCACAATGACATTTGTGAAGTGGTCAGATATCTCGTCATTCAGGCTAGCAGTGCATTTTACTCGGTGTTGCAGTCGGTTCTAGAATAACACCCCCCCCCCCCCCCCCCCCATTACCTCAGGTGGGACACTAACACAAGCCACATATGAAGAATCTTCATTTGATGTGTTCACGTGTCGTACTCACCAACACTAAAGCGCAAATTCCATTTATCTGTTATAACCCATTTGCATATACGTATACATAATTCATAATGCACAGAGTACGCAGAGACGTATAAATGGAATCTGCTCAATCTGTATGCAGAAACGGCTATTGTTACGGAATTACGCATACCTCATTACCCATACGGATTACGGACAAATGGAATTTGCACCTGAATTGTCATCTTTCATACTTCGAAACGCTGAACAACCAGTGAGTGTCAAAATCTTTGACCTTGAGTATCATCCAGAAGCTTAATTTCAACTATGTTAGTTTGACACTGACTCCGAACGAAATCCAACTTTTCGTTGTTATGGTTACGTGACCGAACAGGCTATCATGTTAGTGACATATTTGTCCTTTTCACAGTGTGACAACAAGTAGAATCTCGCGAGCAAGTGCTAGTTCATGAATATCAGATTATGCACTGTAGTGGACTCATTTTGCTACTATAGTATCGCTGTAGCAGTCTGTATGTTGACACGACCCCGGTCAAATATTTCCAAAGCAGCCACCAGTCGTGCGAAAACGTTAATGTTAACAAGCGTTTGACACCAGTGTTTGACTTTACAGACCCAGAGACCCACTTTTAATTTTTACATTTTGTCACGTTTTAACATTTGCTACAGACGACAGAAATAATAAATACGTAGTAGACAATCTTCAAAATCATCATGATGTTCAGTGTTATTATGATCATGTTGTCTCCACCCAGTAAACGTGATAGTAAAATAGAAAAGTAAGGTCGTGCGTACTACAAGTCTCGCAAGAAGCAGGTATATGCTAAAGTAAGACTGAAAGTAGTGATGGCGTTGGCTTTGCCTTCAAAAGGTGAACTTAAATCCTTTCCTGTAGATGACATGTTTCATTTTTTCCATTGTGGACTTAAAAGATTGACCTTGTCGATTGTTTGATGTATGCCAATCCATGCTTGCGAAAGACAAATAACAAATTTGTGCAGGTTGAGATTGGCAAGCCAGACCTGGGAGTGGCAGTCCTCCCATTCCTTGAACGCTAATGAGCAAATGTGCATTGAGCTGCAGTTAGGCGCCTTCCTAAAAGAAGCTTGGCACATCTCATCTGTCTTCGGCAGTGACCCATATTAGTCTAGCTTCTACCCTTTGAACAACGGCCTCGGCGTTGCAGTAGTTAAGCTAGGCCTATAAGGCTGGTAGGTAATGGGTTCGCGTACCGGTTCTCACCCAGATCGTGTTTAAGGCCACAACATAGACCTCTCTCTCACTAACAACTAACCACTAACCCACGGTCCTGGACAGACAGCCCAGTTAGCCGAGTTGTGTGCCCAGGATATCTTACTTCAACCGTAATTGGATATTATCACGGAAATAAGTATACACAAACAAACCCTTTGACCAATTTATTTTGGGTGTCTCTACCAAGAGTCGCACCACGACTGGTATATTAAACACCGTGGTATGTGCTATCCTATCTGGGATGGTGCATATAAAATATCCTTTGCTACTAATGTAGCTGGTTTCCTCTCTAAGACTATATGTCAAAAATACCAAATGTTTGATGTCCAATAGCCGATAAATCAATGTGCTCTAGTTGTTTCGTTAAACAAAAGCAAACTTTAAAAGCAAACTTTCTACCAAGAGTCGAATCTCTTTCTGGTATAGCTGGTATAGGTTACTGAGACGTGCAAGCTGCCTCACCACGTCAAGGAATGGACCATGGCAGTCCTACAAATAGGATTGTCCCTGGGATTCTATAATACCCGTAACTGAATAAAACACGATTGTCCAAATATCTCTCCTAACTGTATATCTATTAGATCTCTCTGTAACAGGCAGTTATACCCTAATGGCTCGTCTCTAGGTATGATCAGAGATACGATCTTATATAAGTATATATTATTATAGCACGTTTAGTTCACTAGAAAATACAACAAAAAGACAATACACTTTGGAATCTGTATTAAACTACGCTGACAAATGTACTGCCGCAGTAGTTAATTAATAACAACAATAATATCTAGGTGTCTAGTTTACACAATATGCTAATCACTTCACCGTGACACAACACCCACACGTGTGATAATTGAGAAACGCTAACACACACACGTGCGATAATGGAGAAACGCTTCCAGGGGAACTTAATTAATAAAGGAATTACAACACTATTCCTAACTGGTCAATTTTTAATTAACCCTAATTCAATAACCTTGTAATACAGAATTAATACTGGTACCTATCACAATAAAGACAATACCCTACAGTTTACCTAGGTCCTCTAGGATGACTGGCTAAGCTTTATATTACCAAATACTCGTATAAATATAGAACAGTAAGACTACGATTTACTTCGTCAGATGACCGAAGACACTGTCTAAATAATATTGGTATAATACAGTATTAAAATATTAAAAGTCACATCAATCACATCAAGGTTATACAACAGAGCAGAAATAATATATTTACCAAAGTCCAAACGGAAAACGTTCCCCCGGGATACCTTCCTATGGTTCTCCTAGATATCTCTAAACCCTTTCTATTTATTCAAAACTCTCAGAGACAGCGAATATCGCCTGGGGGTACAACGCGGTACCTCACCTATCATCTGATATTCCACCTTTGCCAGAGTCGGTATATTTTTCTCTGATCGTCAGACTGGCTGTCGCCATCGTCGCCAAATCACGGTTGTAAAAACCGCACTCGCGGAGGTATTACGTAACTACTCGCCACATATCCTCCGCACCTGGCTGGGTGTGTATTAGAAAGTACAGCTCGAGGACCGTCGCGCAGAAGTATTACGTAACAAGTTGCCCACCTGGACTAAGTGCAATGGAACTGCACACGGCCTTCTAAAACAATTAATATCGCCACAGGCGAAAAGAAATTAAGAGCATGTACCGTCACAAGGATGTATTGCCATGTCGAGTGGCAGTCCTTCTCCAGACGAAGCATCTGGCAGTGGTTCGTGGTAGCAGACACGACCTTGTCGAAACGTCCTTTGTATTCTGTCTTGTGCAGATATACTGGAATCGTTCACGTTCAGATTGAATGTTCTAATGCAAACTCTATTTCGCAATAACGTTATAAAATTCCAGCACGTTTTTAATTACGGTTATTAAATGAGAGGAGAAACATGTAAGTGACGTTTATATGCATTTTTGAACACAGGATATCACATACCACGGTATTCGTTATATTTGTTATGACGCACTGGTTAAGCAATATTCAACTGTCCATTGAGTCTATCAGGACGAGGGTAGGGGGTATTGATCTCACAACCCATTTTTGGGAGGGGTTTCAGTTTTTCTTTCTTTCTTTTTTCTTTCTGTTCAGCCATTACGGTCCATTAAAATATGTTTGGTTCTGCGTTCTACCACGTACACTGTTAATATGTGTAAATGCGCGGTGTTACGTTCGCTCGTTACGTAACGCTGTTTGGTATGCTGGGAAGAGAACTATGGCAAGCCTTGGCATTTCACGGCTCTGCACCGTGCACCTGAACGCTGTGCAAACACCGTTTGACCAAACACATGCTGACATGTGCTGCATAATATTCAGTTTGTAGGTGAAGCAATTGGACTTTTCAGCAGGTTGCCATAGGAACGTCTATGGACTGTCGTCCACGTACACAGTTGAATACCATTTTTCTTTCTTTCATTTTTATTCTTTCTTTTTTAAATACTCTTCTTTTTAAAAAAAAATACAATTCTTGTAATAGTTTGATAAAGAGTTCTATGCCAAATATTTGAAACCCAAACCCATTATGCGCAGCCAGTCTCAACACATTCCACCCCAACCTACTCTGCAATTTAAATCTTTGTAGTGTGGCTTATAGCGTAGCACATATTTCATCGACTGGTAGGCTACTAATCCAACGAGGACTCAATCAGAATCACGGACGGGATTTAGCTCAGTCGGTTGAGTGCTCGCTTGAGGTGCTTACGTCGCAGGATCTAACCACCTCGGTGGATCTATTCAGCTGATTGTTTTTTTCCCGTTACAACCAGTGCACCACAACTGGATAAAGGCTGTGGTATGTGCTTTCCTGTCTTTGGGAAAGTGCATATAAAAGATCCCTTGCTGCATTAGAAAAAATGTAGCGGATTTCCTCTGATGACTACGAATCATAATTACTAGATGACATCCAATAGCCGATAATTAATTAATCAATGTGCTGTCGTTAAGCAAAACACACTTTTTTCAATCAGAATCTCATATGGTATGATGATGTATACCCACAAGCCTTTCACTTTTAATTTTATGGCTTGTATATTTATTCGACAATTTCGATCATCTTTAATACAAACCCACACAAAAAAGGACAACAGTTTATTAAATTTATAGTGTGAATGCGCGTCACCATCATTTTTTTAAAACAAAAACATTTTTGGTGCTTAATTCTGAGTCATCGATATTACAATTACTGCCTCACCAGGATCCAGTGCGGGGGGAAGGGGATGGGTCCAGGGGTCCGCCATTCCCCTCAAAAATAATGTAAGTAGTTGCATGTAGATCCCTCTGCAAAAACTCCTGAATCTGCGCCAGCTCCTCCTCCGCCCAAAAAAGAAGCATAAATGCTAGTATTAAAGCTGTAATCAGCTTTAAAATATTTATAGTTATGCACATTAATAGTTAATACTTTATCATTGTTTTCAGCGACGATTTCCCAGACGCCAGACTCGAAGCAAGCAGACGACTCCGCGCCAGAGAACGCAGATGTAGCAGCTCATCGGATCACACAGCAGCCGACAGAAATACCAGACAAAATAACAACTTCAAAAAACAAGGATTTACAAAATACAAAACCTTCGTCTATGAAAGCGACAACTATTTTTATTAACACTGGCAGCAGTTCTAAGACAAAAGATAACACTGTGAAAAACGACAAACCCTCTGCAAGAATAGTTCAAAATGGCGACCGCCAAAATGACGCAGATAGTGAGGACGTGGGGTTACCTCCCTCTAATGTACGTGATATCACGTCCGGCCAGCAACAGAGCGAGAACCTGCAGCGTTCAGTGGTTCCGGAGACTGAATCGCGAGCAACAGCTACTGCTGGCAGTCCAGCTAGCCGTCAGCCTACATGTGATAAAAGAACCAACAAGGGCTGTGACGTCATCAATTTTGAAAGATGTGATAACAGAGGATCTTGTAGGTGCTTGCGGGGATTCATGAGGAATGGTCAGACCAACAAATGTATAGGTAAGTTAATTTTTTTCGTTGTCATTTAGTTGAAATAAAGTGATTTTTTAATTATAAGCCTTTTTCAGTTGGATGATTATTTCAATTTGAAGTCCTACTTCAAAAACATTCATAGCTTTTTTTCTTCATTGTCCATCAAATGTTTTAAATATTACATTAACCACGTATGATACTTTTGACTCAGATTTATAATTCATTGAGTTGTATTTGATCATAATGTTTTGTTGTTGTTGTTGTTGTTTGTTCCTGTTGTACTTATATATGTGTTGTTATACTTTTTGTTTCAAATAATATCAGCCGCCCAGTTTTTCCGAGGAGAAATCGCTTTTCTAAACTCCTACACGGATGATCTGCAAAACAGAGACAGCCAGGCTTTCAGGAACCTGTCTACACAGCTACAAAATGTGGTAAGTCTTGAACTACACCATATTCAAACACCTATTCTACTGGCTACGATGGCGTAGAAGATTGGTATTATTACCCTTTAGGTACTAGGTGTGCATCCCTGTACCGACTCCCACCCACAGTGAGTTTTAACAGCTCAATGTGGAGGTGGTAAGACCACTAATGCGACTTCTCTCTCACAACCACTAATAATAAGCCATTAACCCACTGACATGTGTAAACCGCCCAGATAGATGGAATGTTTGACCAGGGCAGTGTCTTTGGAACTTAGTTGTGTATAAGCACGAAAATAAAGATTTAAAAGGTTTTAAAAACTGTTCTAGCCTCGTTGGCGTAGAGGTTAACATATATGTACCCCAAAATGAGTCCACAAGGCTGCTATGCCGACGTCTGCTTCACTATAGCCCAGGGCAACATGGAGGAATCTTAATTAGATAGAAGCACGACTATATATGAATGAACGTTAATACCAAAGTTATGCCTAAATGTGTTCAATTGATGGGTGAACATCTCGAACGTTTAGACATTAACAGTACCCAATGGCTTGTTATATATCGTCTGTAATCAAGTACATATAAGGACTTGATGCTGCTTCAAGTAGCATATATAGAGCTAACAGGGTCCATTATGTCACACCCTGGGTCGATGGTTTAGGCAGCCAAGTACTTACCAAGGATAGCGTGCTCGAATTTCAATAGGTTGTTTTAGTTAGATCAGGAACGCGAGGAGTGTTTTCATGGATACGTGTTAGCAAGCATGCTGTCATCAAATGTGATATTTAGACAATATAGCAGCATATATCAGAAACGTGTTTCCTTTGTCAAAACACGGTACCTTTATTTGTTTTGTTTACAAGGTGAGTACACGATTAACTAATGACATTTCAATGAGCTTTTTGGTGGTCATTATTTTAACTTTATATAAAGACTTGTAATGAAAGTAAATTAGTTGCAGGTAACATGATAGAATATAATCACTATTTGACCTTACTACTTCACGACTTCAAATGTTTTCTTCAATTGTGACCTGTTACTGAATTCATATGGAAGCACATCACCGATCAACCATAACCAATTGATTGAACTGTACAAGTTTACAGTTGTATTTATACATTTAACAGCAGATTTGTTCTGTTGTTTTCAAATTTTTCAGCTATATGCAGCATTTCAAAGTCAGAGTCTGGGTGGCATACTTGGCATTAGTATCATCGAAATAGCCCATGGTAAGATCGACATCACGTTTGAGATAGCACTGGACAAACGCAGCGCCCCCAGGCGGGAGGAGGTGCAGAGAAACTACATGCGAGGCCTGGCGACCAGGAGCATCGTGGACCGCAATGATTTCGTCAAACTGACCGGAACAAACCTCGTTCTGGGCAACAACACCAACATAGCGACGTACCTCAGACCAATCATTGGTACGGAAACTAGAAATGTGTCCGGGTTGCATACCGCCATTAATTACTCAATATAATTTCTGTCAGAATATATTCTGTGAATTTAATACGATACTATCGAGTCTCACGTGACTACTAGTTTTAGGGATTTCTCTCTCTCTCTCTCTCTCTCTCTCTCTCTCTCTCTCTCTCTCTCTCTCTCTCTCTCGCCATCTACCTTGCCATCTA
This sequence comes from Gigantopelta aegis, assembly GCF_016097555.1. Classification (NCBI taxonomy): domain Eukaryota; kingdom Metazoa; phylum Mollusca; class Gastropoda; order Neomphalida; family Peltospiridae; genus Gigantopelta; species Gigantopelta aegis. The sequence continues at coordinate 18,664,984 of NC_054704.1, forward strand.
CCTTGCATAAAATCAACATAGGTCGACCACGAACATTTTCATTTAACCACCCTCATGCCAAAGCACCGGTTCCTGTAGCTGTTATACAAGTGGCAGTATACCACTTCACAATAATTGTTCTCAATTAGTACTAGATATAACAAGTAACTATTTTACATAGGTGAACCTATTTGTAATTATCAAACAAAGATTTTAAAAGGCATTTCAGAATTTTATAGTATTTTTTTAATGAGGAGCTATTAACCAAACTGGACTATAATAAGCTGCTACAACAAGTAACGACACGACAAATGGTTATGTGATGCCTTCATGGAAAAGAAAGAAATGTTTTATTTAACGACGCACTCAACACATTTTATTTACGGTTATATGGCGTCAGACATATGGTTAAGGAACACACAGATTTTTTAGAGGAAACCCGCTGTCGCCACTACATGGGCTACTCTTTCCGATTAGCAGCAAGGGATCTTTTATTTGCGCTTCCCACAGGCAGGATAGCACAAACCATGGCCTTTGTTGAACCAGTTATGGATCACTGGTCGGTGCAAGTGGTTTACACCTACCCATTGAGCCTTGCGGAGCACTCACTCAGGGTTTGTAGTCGGTATCTGGATTAAAAATCCCATGCCTCGACTGGGATCCGAACCCAGTACCTGCCAGCCTGTAGACCGATGGCCTAACCACGACGCCACCGAGGCCGGTGCCTTCGTGGAACACTGATAACTTCGTATTAGAGGGACATTCCCGAGTTTGCTGCATTTGTAAGATGTTTTCGACTAATAAAATATTTCTACGATTAAACTATACATATTAAATATATTTTCTTGTTTAGAATATCAGTGTCTGTCTATTCAATGTGTTTCTGGTCGTTTTAATATTTGCAAGAAGCTCAAAGTGGATTTTGTCTTCAAATAATTCCGTACGTACGACAAAAACAATATTTTAGGCATTAAAATGAAATTTAACCTAGTATACATATTAGAACGATCAGAAACACGTTTAATATACAGCCACTAATATATTATGCAGACAAAAATATATTTGATATGTAATTACAATCGTTAAAAAGTCTCTGTTAGTCAATAACATCCTAAAAATTGCAGCAAACTCAGGAATGTCCCTTTAAGCCTTTTTCTATTGCACCTAGTCTAAAATACATGGGGTGGAGGAGTACAAACGAATCAAGGAATGTTAGTGAAGGGTATCTCCTATTAGACTAAAAAGGCACTTATAAACTAAAACGGGCTCTTGTTCATATTCTCTCAACTTATCTCCTAATCATGAAATGTTTTGAAATCTATAAATATCGATTTGTTTATACAATAGATAAAGCCTTGGTTCAGTTTCAAACGTGATTCAAAGTAATCATTGTGTAATGACAAATAAACTATTCAACTTTTGTTTTCATTTCGTTTTGGTGTCATTGATGACAAAATTTTAAATACTTCTCAACAGATGCCAGCGGAATAATAAAAAGAACTCGCATTTCTCGACGATATGTTTAGATAATGGTTCGTAAATGTTTGCTAACGTATTTCAAAAAACAAAAAACCCTGCCAACTCTATTTTTGTTGTAGAATCAAGCTGAAATACACAATAATACTATTGGTTTTACTGGGGGTTTTCTGCAGAGCCAGTGCACCACGACTGGTATATCAACGGTTGTGGTATGTGCTATCCTGTGTGTGGGATGGTGTATATAAAAGATTCCTTTCTACTTATGGAAAATGTGGCGGATTTCCTCTCTTAGATTTTTTGTCAAAATTACCAAATGTTTGACATCATTAATGTGCTCTAGTGGTGTCGTTAAACAAAGCAAACTATAACTTTAACAACAGCTGCAGAGAAGTCCTTGAATTGGAAAAGACCGCTTGTATTTTACTGACAAATGTACGAGTACATGATATCGAAATTTTATGAACGTTTATTGCAGATAATAAGATACGATTTTTCGTTTTCAAAATTATTTTAAATAATGCACTTTAACGACCTGTAACAGAGCTATTGTTATTTTCCTGACCGATGCCTTCTTCACGAGCTGCGTAACAAATCGACAAACAGCGCAAACAAACAAACAATCAAAGAGAGAATTAAAATCGTCGGTAACACGAAAATAGAAGGCAACGTGAGGGAAGACAAACACATCTGGTGCCATTTTGGTAACATATTGCAATTATTTCACACGATGTCGACAGCCGACGTCAGCAGCACGACCGAAATGCCGAGGATATTAACAAATCTCCGGACATCATACCTCTGATTGAAAACACAAACGCTCTCCTCCTCTGATATGCAGATGCAATTTCGGGACATGCTGACAATGTGCTTCTTCGTTGTCGCCATGTTGACTGGAATCACAAGCAATGGATTGTGTTGCCACAACACACGTCGTGAATTCTTGTGGGAAAACACGGATTTTGAGTTCAAACACATCGTTATGGCCATAATGTCCGATGGAATGCAAGGGGACATTGGCTGGAAAATAAGATTTTAAATCACTAACTCCCTTTCTGGTTATATGGACGTAATTACACTCAGAATGTTTGAATATAAATCTGGTTTAATACTTATTTAATCTCGTTTTTGGACCAGATCAGCACACACGATAATGTTAGACCGTGTGTATATGGCATTTTATTCTAATTTGTGTTGATGACGGCTGAAGTGATGTTAACAATAGCTAACAGTATTCTACTGTTGTAGGGAATTTCCTGTCTTAAATCCTCCTTTGTATGCGTCTTACAATTATTTCTTTCACAAACACTGGACAATGGTTTGTTCAAATTAAGGATAGTGTGCAGGAAGTAAGAATAAATAACTTAAATTATCGAAAATAATATTAACTAAATTCATCTGAAAAGGATTTCATTTTAATGTTTTATATATAGATATAGAAATTAGGCAAAGACAATTTCAGTCATAGAGGGACAGAAAATAATAAACAACATTGAATAATGCGGTTAATTTTATCCAAAATTGGGGGAAATTGAGATAACTACATAAATTGCTTGTTCTGTATACTGCGCAACGTCACATGTATAGTGGTTATCTCAAGATGGATTTATTCCATTATATGGTTACGTAAACCAGTGGTGCATACATGAAGCTAAAATTATGTTTTTAAGCAGTATTTTTTTTTTTTTGCTTAAATTCTTGGCTGTAGCTAGCCCGAGGGAGGGGGGCGGGGGGGAGGCGCATGGGCGGTTAACAGAAAAAAATTCCGGAAAGCATTATAGAAACTTTAAAAAAATCTCTTCTTAACCGTTTAAGGAGTTTTAGACTGTTAACTACTCAGTTGGCCCCCCTAACAAAAAATCCTAGCTACGGCCCTGAGATTGACGAGTTTTGCAAAAACACTCTTCAAAATATCGGTTGAATCTGAAACTTACAGTGAAAGCATACTTTTACAAAACGTAATCATCAAAATGATGCATTCTAGTGGTCCATGTAATAAATATACATTAAAAAGAATTTTTTAATGGAACAATACCTATTTCAGAATACAACCACTGCGTTGACCCGAATCACAACTACTGCGACGTAAACGCCGTATGCACACACAGCATGAGGTCGTTCACGTGTCGCTGTCGTGATGGCTTCATTGACATGTCCATCGACATCAACCGAATACAGGGAGAAACATGTGCTGGTAAATATCCTTTTACAGCTGGTTTTCATTCCAGCAATCGTTTTCAACTTCAATTACGCATTAAAGGTTTCACGGGTGTATTCAATAAGTAAGCAGTGTACCGTACTACGTAATAAATATAGCCATCTCATTTCAAAATGTGTGATTTGTATGGTTCAGTATAATACGTTGAAAAAAACCAGGTATTCACAATTTCACGGTATTAAGATTCTACCTGACGACTGTCATAATGAAATAGTAACATTCATACAAAGTCATATTTCTAATACGCCCATATGTGTATAATGTTATTTGGAAATAACATTTCATTTAAAAAATATTTATATTAGATTCCGATATAGAACGTCTAGGTGGGAGAATAAGTTTAGTATGAAATGCAATTTTTATAAGACTTATTACAAAAATTGGCATCTTAGGAACGTGTTACAGTCGTAACTGATAGTTATATATATATATATATATATATATATATATATATATATATATATATATATATATATATATTATCTAGTAATACGGAAGAGCAGTTCGTTTATATCATTATACTATACTGAGTAAGTAATAATAATTGTATCTATACTATACATTAATATAGTAGTAACGTAGTTAGTATATGCATACATACCGAATCATTTTATATTAGAGCTTTGTATAGGTAAACGTATGTATGTATCGTATACAGCTAAACAAGCATGTTTCCCTGGCTCTTTCTATGCCTAAACGTTTTCTCCAATCACATTAATATACCGGTGTTTGTTTTTGCTTTGTCTTTGTAGTAAAATGTCATTGTCGCAACAACGGCTCTTGTGATACTGTCAATGGGGTGGTTGAATGCAGGTAAGATATTTCTATACTGTAGTATTTATATTGGTAATAATTTGTGATGGATTTGGGATTAGGAACTGGGTAGGCGTTTGTGAGATAGACGGGGGTAAACAACTGTTTCACAAGAACGCTGAATATGATTATAGTTTAAATAAAATAGCTTCTTATTTCACAGAGAGCAACTCGACCCAATTGTTGTTTGTGTTGTTCTGACGTGTATAATGAAAACTGTTAATCGTAGAGTATTATATATTATGCGGTTAAAAGCCGTAATAAACGTTTTAAACAAATCATTTACTTCTTTATATTTCAGATGTCCAGAATGGTTTCTTGGCAGCGACTGTGAAATAAATGGAAAAGGTGAGGAAGGGGTTTTTTTTTATTGAAAACTATCTAAGTGCCATATTCTTGCTTAATGAAAGATCAGTTGTCTAACTCAGATAAATAGTGCAATGTGTCATGAAAATACTATTCGTTTAGCTGATATTATATTGTTCTGGTTCTCTTTGAAATTATACCGCGAACGGATATCACAGTTATTACACATTGCAAACATCGGTATTTGCTACAAACAAAATCTATTACGAATGGCTGTTGCAAATTTTAAAAATCCCTACACAAGACAACAACAATATTTGGCAAGTTTAAAATAAAGCAATTGTACATGTATCTTAAGGGTTGGGGTTTCTCTATCTCTGACAAACACGCGTATGTGAGTGACTGATTATTTGTCTTGCTTACCTAATACAACGTTAACGACAGAAGCATGTACAACTGTTTTAGCTATACATGCATTGTATATATGTGGTCTTATTTTTTCGTAGAGGGGCATGGATCGTAGGCTTGAACCTCCTCTGATTGGGTTTCCCCCCGTCCAAACCAGTGCCCAACGACTAATACTGTATATCAAAGGCTGTGGTATGAGCTTGCCCGAGTCTACGTGTCAAAGTTACCTAATGTTTGACATCCAATAGCTCATGATTAATAAATCAGTGTGCTCTACAGTCAATTCATACTGTGATTGCCGACCTCATGCGAAACGGATTTTTTAAATTATTAGTAAACGAAAAAGCATTGAATAAACGCGCACCAAAATGTAATATAAACTGTGTTAAAACCACACCGAGGTCACTGAAAAATGAGGATTAGGTTGGAATCAAAGCAGAACCCCAGTCAACTACTCGACAACAAGAGTCGGCGGTGAAGTATAAATCTAGATTTAGTGGTATCGTTAAACAAAACAAACTTTAAAAACAATTTCATAAAGTTTACGTATGTTTAGTTTAGTATATCACGTAATTGTGCTTGTGTTTTTCAGATCTTCTGATAATATGTGTCAGTGTGCTGGGAGGTCTCCTCATTCTCACCATTCTACTGTGTCTCGTGTGCGTGTGTGCTGTTAGAAACAGGTAGGTGTTCCCAGGACGGACAAACAAATAATAATATCGGGGACGCACCTTAAAGCCGCAGACCCTAGTTTCAACCTGTAAAAATGGACACTAAGTTTGATTAATTTACAAACCTGTAACACATTTGGATAACGTTAAAACAGAATGAAACAAGAGTCGGTGAAATTAAAACGGTGAAATACCCTTTAAAATAGACTAAAACTCGACTCCATAACCGTTACTTATCAGACGCATGTGCTTTTTTTAAAATATGAATATGTATTTTGCGTTATTAGAAACACCAGGATGACTAGAAACACTTCGGTTGTACAGAAATGAATACTATGAACAATGAAATATAAGTAATGCTTGATTTCAATGATTAAAAACGTCTCTAATAGTGAAAAATATACCTTAGTGTTTAAAAACTAGAGTCTGTCCCTTTAATAACCGTTGATAGGCCAATCTAAAAGGCATCACGTTTTACTGATATAACGCTAACAGAAGTTATTTATTTATATTTGAAATACATGTAATATAAAACAGTATTCATATATGTCTACTTGTACTTCTGGAGCATTTAAGTCTTAAATAGACCTGTATATTTCTGTAATATTTAACAATATGCCAAATATTGGTATCCTAGATCCAAATAGGTATTTTTATTGACAACATTTATCATGAAAGTACTAAAAATAATAAGCACTGCCCCACCCCAGTTGCTCTCATCTTCTGACGCCTATGATGTCATAGCGATAAAATAAACTGAGAGAAAAAAATATATATAACATTTTGTAATTATTTGTTTTCTTTGTATTTATTTATTTATTTATTCTTAGAAAATCCAGTCGATCAAGCACTGTTGGTATGGGGAGTTTGGACACGAGTGTAGTAAAGTTGCCCCGAGTGTGGATGGACGGCACGCGGCCCTATGAACTACCACCAAGAGACACAAGGCGCTGGAGCTATGTGTCGGAACCTATTCGTTATATTGATGAATACGTGCGTTATTACATACTTTAGTTTTATACATTTACTATAAACAACAAGTATTTGATTATGTAAGAACCCAATAGCCGATGTGTATCGTTGTGCTGGTGTGTCGTTAAACATGTATTGATTATGTAAGTGTTACCGTTTTTAAACACAATTTGTATTAGTTTAATTGGTGTACGAGGTGGGATCGGAATGGGGTGGGGATTGGGGCTATACTTAAACATTTTCCTCATGGTACCCCAAAGCAACACATCTGAGGGTCTATTGTTATATATTATATAATAAAGAGTATTATATGATATATACCCATAGGACTGACGGATTTGTTGTTACCTATGATTTCAGTCAGAACCTCAAATGCAGTTTTGAGTTACTTGAAATAGATAAAATTGAGAATTTTAGTTTTAAATGTTTTGTGTAATAATTATGTAACGCCAGTACCTGTATCTGTATATGTTACTCTCCATAACATCAAAGTGAGATTGAACACGCCCACGAAAATATTTTTATATTGTCCTGTTTGGTTTAGGACCCAAGAGATGACCAAAATGCACTTGAAGGGTCCCCTGGTCCCTCCTTAAATCTGTCTCTGTTTTCTATTAGGTCCAGGCCTGCTATTGGTCAGTATAGATGTAACTAAAAACTGTCATTCTTTGCAGATGATGGACGACTACGTTCATGCTGAAACGTTGCCACTGCCGAGATCAAACGATGCCAAGAAACGTTACTACCAAGCATATGGCGTGAGTTTTAATAACCAAGAACCACGGTTAATTTACAGTTACATTACAATTCTAATAAATTCTATTATTTTATTAATGTAATTTATATATATTTTTAGAAAATCTGTCAAATTTGTATTCTTCAAGCACGATTTGTTATCAGGATTATACATATGTGTGCTCTCTGTCTCCCCCCCCCCCTCCCCCCCCCCCCCCGCTCTCTCTCTCTCTCTCTCTCTCCTCTCTCTCTCTCTCTCTCTCTCTCCCTCTCTCCTCTCTCTCTCTCTCTCTCTCTCTCTCTCTCTCTCTCTCTCTCTAGTTGAAGAAGGCCCTTTAATATTACTGTATAATGTCGGTGTTTATGTAATTTTTCTACTGCGCGCCCTCCTCTGTAATTTTATGTCAGGTACGGCCCTAATAATGTCACAATACTTACTTCGTTACTATTTCTTGTTGGTATAATACATTTTGTAACTGTGTGTCTCTTTGTTTTGGCTCGTTTCAGAATCAAGGCTACAGCAGCTCAACTCTCAACATACGATCGCCCTCGAGGCACTAAACACAAGACTTTAAAAACGTTATCAGCCTACGGAATATATACTTGTACACAGCATGCAACTGCGTATAGGAATTATAATTATCAATAGACTGGGTGTTCCTGAAAGCCTCACAGTCTAAAACACGTGTTATAAATGTAGCTTGAATTCTGTGCCTATCAGGCCTCAGTTTTCAACAAATTCTACCAGAATTATTTGGGATTCTTGCAACTTTACATCAAGCGAATCCATGTAGCATTTGTTTTTCCAACAATGACTAATTAATTAAGAATTTGATGCTAATAAATAATATAATTATTACCTAGTCAGAGAAATGATATTCTTTTATAGATTTTGCCACATATTACTGGAATCGGATTACAATCGTGTGGTTTCATTTACAGGAATATTACTGGAATTTAATTCCTGGATTCCTGTCAATAAAAATGATCATGCAAACTTTTTAACGTATTTTAGACTGTTAATAAATATGTATGTATGACACTGTCACGCTGGTGTAGTGTCATAGCTTTCTCATTGATTCTTCCATCCAAACCATCAATTACTAGCAGGCTTTCGTGCAATATATGCGTGTGCTGTTATTACTGGGCTTTTTAAAAATTCTTTGTATGAAAGTAAATTTAAATGCTGCTTTAATATGGTCTCTCAGTAGTTTTTAGTTATGACACATAATATAAAAATATACTGAATTCCATTGAAAATGCACCACCTAATTTTCAGTTTTTATTGCTATTTTAAGTTCGGAGTCGCTATGGCTTTAACCATTGTATAAAAAAGTGTTTGGTTATTTATTGCCTACTGGATTACTTTTAGTTATATAAAATCAGTTATATCTTTTTTTTCAACTACAGATCAGTCTGGTGCGTTTTCAATTAATGTCATACTGGCGTAGGAAGGTGTCAATAATTTTTGGGGAGAGCACACTTTTATATTTACACACTTTTACACTATTATAAAGCAAATATAAAGTAAAATATCTGAAAAGTGTGTGTGGGGGGGGGGGGGGGGGGGGGGGGGGGGGGTGGGGGGGGGGGGGGGGGGGGGGCACTGTGTTAGTATAGCAAGTACATTTTATGATACATGCGACAGCAGCTTAAGAATGACTTAAAGCATTTAATCTTTTTCTTTTTCGGTTGCTAGATATGTTTATTTCACTAACTATTTTTTAATTGTACATTTTTAAAAAGAATAAAAATGTATTGATATTACAATGTTTAACTGACCTTTGGGTTTTATTATTATTATTATTATTATTATTATTATTTCAAATCTTATTAAATAAACTAAAATGCTGTTCCGATGGCAGTAATTGTACTGTCAAAGCATTGGCATCATAAATAGTGGAAGAGAGAGGACATACCCTCCCCAGTTCAAACACAAATTAATCTTTAGCTACACCCACCCAGTCGCTGTCACTTTCAGACGCCTATACATAGCGATATTCTGTAAAACAGCATATATTTGATGAACTTTTAAATACTTTGACATATCATGTTAAACTTAATCATCATAACCCACAGTGCCGTTGCCAATATTATTATTATATTTTTGTCCTTGAAACACATTATCTTGCCACCTGTTTTAAACAAAATGCAAAATTTTACACTATCGGATAGTTTTATATGGATATTGAATTGAATGTATTGTTGTAAATAATAAATATATATTAAATTTGTAAGAATTGTATAAATATTTTGATATTGCATGTTGTAACATATGACCTTTTTGTAGTAGATCATTTATTTATTTATTTAGTATTAGTATTTCATCCGTTTTATATTGTTTATATGATTGCTATTCTTTAACATGTTTAACAATATTATGCAGAATTCTCGTTGTTTGTATTTCCTGTCACCTGCCCCACGTCTAGTCTTATATTTTAATATTTACTTTTTAAACATTTATTTTAAAAAAAATACAAACTCGTTTATTTTGCGACGTAAATGGAAGGACTAAGGCGTCGAGGAGTTGAAAGAAGTCTGGAAAAGAATGTTTTACGGAAGGGTTTAAGGGTTTATGTCAGGCAGAATAGGACTGGGTGGTGAATCACGTAAATTTTGTAATCTATCCACCTCACCATCTGCCTCAGGTTTGTCAATATTCCTGTTTGAATGTAGATAATCTTAACTCAAAGTGTCACTACAAAATATTCAAATTAGTTATAATATCACCAAATTAACTCCGAATATCATACATGTCATACCATACTTTAGTTCAAACAGGATTATTGGTTCGTTGAAAATTGTTCAACTTTGTAGAGCATCTGTGTCGATCTGCTTCTGTCACGGATTTTATGTTAACCAGGCTTTAGTCTGTTGCTTGGACATATCCTTGAAACGTTTATCCTCACGTATTATATTTTGTTTTCTACTTCAATCCTTGAAAATAAGTCTATATGTGTCGATTAACATGTGCGTTTGTAAATCAGTTGTTTACATTTAGTCATGTTGTGAATGCAATCTTGCCGGTTGATTTAATTTAATGTGTGACAACCATCGACTACACAGGAATCCTAAAATGGTTTATTCAAGTTACATGAACTAAAACCAAAGTCAGAGTATATGCTTTGTATTCCATGCAAGATAATAGATACATCATTACTTTCACTGGTTGACAAAGAGCATCTTTACCTCCTTATTCAGCATTGCTTGGCTGTATACACTGTCGTTATCCCATCTATGTCATGTTTCTGCTATGTAACTTAATCATATTTATGGGGTATTATTTGTTCTGGTGTGTCACTTATGGTGTACTCTGAATACCTTTTATTTGTAAATACATGCCTGTCACTATGTATCCGTGTATACTTGATAAAGTGCTGTATTTTTTGTAAAATATTATATCAGTGTACAAAAGCTCCAAAATAATCGTACTTCTTTTGACAATCAAAAGGGGCTAATGAAGGGGGTTAATAAAAATTTGCTAATACATTTTACTTTGTTTTCTTTCTCACTTATTTATTATTATTAATCTAGGTTTGTTTATTGCTTTGTTTATACTTATATTCGTGCTAATATCCATTTAAGATCTATGCACACTGTATTTGGCACACACGTCAGCTATCTGGACTGTGTGTCCAGGATAGAAGGTTAGTGGTTGGTGAGAAAGAATTCAGTACTACCAGCTTTAAGTCCGATGGCTTAACCGCTACACCGCCGAGAGAGAGAGAGAGAGAGAGAGAGAGAGAGAGAGAGAGAGAGAGAGAGAGAGAGAGAGAGAGAGAGAGAGAAAGTAGGTGTGTGTTTGTGTGTATAAGTGTGTGTACATGCGTGTGTGTATGCGCGTGTTGAATCTTGGGTTACACCGCACTACATTACATTAATAGTATGGCCCCATTAAAATGCTAGATCCGCGCCTGTGCATGGCTGCAGACGGATCCAGTCCCCACGCCTAAAATTCAAGTGTCCTTTGTTGTCTTTTTGTGTTTTGTTCTGTTTTACAACTTGAGTAGTTTTCGTATCTGTCATATCTTACAGTTAGGCCCCAATAAATATACAGTCCTTTTTAGCATCTGCAATCAATTTGGTGCACCCTCCTCCCCAAACACACACTCCCATGGGAACCCGCAGGACAAAATATGTTGGTACTTAATATTAAAACATAAGCATGGCCAGGTGTATGCAAGCTGACTGATTGTGAATTTCTACGGGATTTCGAGGACATGATCTCTCGGGGAAATAAACTGGATGCTCTTAAATGCATTTTCTTGCATTCTATAAATAAAATTCATCATTATCAATACTAACAAATGCAAAAACTTGCATTTTTCACGAAGTGTAACATTTGTATACAAGTGTATACGTTGAATATATAAACACTGCAGTTATGAACCAAATTGTTGGATCAAATTAAATAAATACTTACAGTGAACAACTGTACGATCCAATCAAATAATTCGTTAGTTACAATTGCAAATATCGTGAATAACAAACAGTCGAATTACTATGAACGATTTCGTATTAAAATGTATCTGAACTCTGGTTTGACTCATTTGGTAGCAAGGGGCGGGATGTAGCCTAGTGGTAAAGCGCTCACCTGATGCACGGTTGCTCTAGGATCGATCCCCGTCAGCGAACCCATTGGGCTATTTCTCGTTCCAGTCAGTGTTCCACAACTGGTGTAACAAAGACCATTGTATGTACTATCCTGTCTGTGGAATACTGCATATAAAAGATCTCTTGTTGCAGCGGGTTTCCTCTCTCAGTAACTATGGGATGTGTGGGTGCTCATATAGAATAAAGAATAGATTCTACTACTATGTGGAAAAATTTAAGGATGTGCGAATGAACATGAGCGGGGGTGGGGGTGGGAGGGCGGATGAACATGAGCGGGGAGGTGGGAGGGCGTATGAATACGAGCGGGGGAGGTGGGAGGGCGGATGAATCTGGCATAAAGAGTAGATTCTGAACTCAACTGAACTTTTTGTACACTCGCTTAATTCAACGGCATATGAGGTACATTGTAAAAAATGTTTGGAAGATTACCATGTTTACCAAATTAACTTTGAAGTGCCCTTTTTAACCTTCTTAATACCAACTCTACAATATTTTCATTTCATTTGAAATTATTTTCGTGCCTATATCCAATTAAGATTCAAGCACGCTGTACTGGGCACACACCTCAACTATCTGGGCTGTCTGTGCCGGACAGTGGGTTAGTCATTAGTAGTTATTGGTCAGTGAGAGAGAAAGAGGGTGTAGTGGTCTTACACTCGTTTAAACTCGCTCTGGGTGGGAGCCGGTACCGGACTGCGAAGCCTTACGTCCGATGGCATAACTGCGACACCACTGAGGCCGGTAAAATCTACAATAGACCATAATGTCCTATTTTTAGTATCTGTCACATCTAGCACCCTCGCCAAATTAACTTTGAGGTGTCTTTTTGTCCTATTAATGTATCCTTTAAATTAACAAATAAAAAATATAGGCTACCCCAATGTGCCGCTTTTAGCATCTACAACATTTACGGAATTAACTTTGAAGTGCCTTTTTTTGTTTATTAATGTGCACCTTCAAATACCAAATAAAAAGTAGGCTCTAACGTGCCATTTTTTAACATCAGACGTACCTAGGACATTTACCAACCTAATTTTTAAGTGGCCTTGGAAATAAATGTGCCCCCAAATCAACAGCAGACACGTGTGCATGAATGTATGCTGGCTGCATAGTACCAAAGAAGAGAGCTGCTTATATCAGTTTTATTAGTAAACGTTAACATTATCGGCAATAGGAATTGATTTGGTCTATTAGAACCTGCAAAGGGCGTCTAGACGGTTGGACTATACCAATTCAAATCCCATAGGCGACCATGTTAACGTTTGTGTTTAAAAACACTATATGCAATATATCAACCAAACTGTGACCCATATATATCAGTACTACAACCCCTATTTCAAAGAATTAACTGCAGAAAATGGTACCTTTCATGGCTCATTTTCGGTATAACCAGATGTTTCTGCAACACCCCTAGTTTCGCACACAATTTGAGTACTTTTTTTTACAGGTACCCCATACATGTTCCAAGCACAAGGCTACTTGACACGGTGGTACTACATCAAATAAAATTGCATACATTTTTAGCCCAGATGAAACTAATTTTTTTTACAACCAACACACTCACATTTGTAACCAATCACAGGACCTGTGGTGTTAACTTCTCTATCAAAAGTTCGGTGCACCTCGAACTTCGACCCAGCCAGAAATTAATTGGTATAGTGCAACCAGACTGAGGTAAGTGAAGTTTATTCGGGGTCTAGTCATGCACTAATGTTGTAAAATCTGGTTCATGTGTGTTACTTATAAATGTAGTAATTTTCAGAAATCTTATCTCACGTGTAGCTTTCCGACACATTTCTATCGCCTAGTACCAATATTAGTATCCCGTGTCGCTCCCATACGGTGGTATGGGGGAATTAGGTCACGCAATGTTAGGTCATGTGTGTCACGGAGTAAGTTCAGCTAGCCGTTTTTCGCTAACAATTGATAGACTGATTTTAAAGCTACACATTAAAGGCTCTCAATCACAGATTTAGTGAACCTTATTTCTCTAAATATGGATTATAAATGACAATTAAGGCCTACATTAATTTGGAATATCAAACCTCGCTATTGTATCACCCAAAACATTTTAATTGAACCATGATTGCGGGAATCCCATGACAACCTGTGAGCAGCTTCGTTTTTAAAAATTGTAACTCTTTTATTAGGAGTCTGAAAAGTACGACAAAACAGAGTATTGATGAGGCTATATATACGACAGCCGTGTAAAGTACCTTTGAATTGTATATACAGCGTACGGCCGCCGTAGAGATTTTAAAATAATTTAAAATATATTATTTCTTGACAACCCACTCCACCCCCTCCATGTTTATTACATAATGAAAATGTATCTGTATTCTTATTGGTCAAAAACCAGTCACATGACCGTCCGTAAATAGTGATATTGCCCTGCGACGGTCTCACCAGTCCATTAAAAGTGATATTGCCCTGACCAATAAAAATAAACATGAGACAAAATTCTATCCAATAAATGAGTAGGCAGAAACACTGGGTAGGTGTCTATGGAAAACGTGCACAAAAGGGACCGGTAGATTGATATTCAACCCTCATTCTCCTGTTTGTACTTAGTATGTATTCCTCTTTTTCCAAGTGGTTCGGCAATATGGATCAATCAAATACTTATATACCGCCTATATACATTTTTGCCGTGTTTATAGGCAGCCCTCGTTAGCGAAGGCCGTATACACGGCCGTCGTATATATAGCCATTTCGTATATAAACACTGTCACGTTCACAGTATTAATTAAAAATGTAATAATTCCTATTCTAAGCCAGTTGTAATTACCCATGGGGTTATGGCATATTTTATATAATAATAAATTTGACAAACTGAAAAATGAATGCGGTTTTTAGGTGTTTAGATTTTTCCGCAACAAACGATAAATTTATCTGTAGGCTTACATGCAAAGGCCTAACAAGTCGGATCGTCGCCGTTTAAAATGCTTCTGTTGCTAAAGTAAATTAATGTATAAGCTTATTATCATTCAGTACATGTTTATATATTTTTTATAACTTATTTTCATTGTTTGTCTTTCCATTTACCCTACGTCGCATAGGACGGTCAAGTGTTCTCGTTACACAAGCTTGGCAAATCGTTTTGACATTGCAGTTATTCGGGGGTTGCCCATCACGTGACTACAAAAATAATACGTCACACCTCTTCGCTCCATATAGCCGTTATTTTTTCCTGAATTATGGACCGTTGACATAATTCAATTATTTTTACAAAATATCAGTAATTAGTGGGTTATGGTAGTTATGTAGATGGTTAAATAAAGTACTTTTAGCGACAAAATCAAATGTATATATTTTAAGATAATACTTTGTTAGGTCATTAATTAGGTCAACCATCCGTGACAAAGCGTTTTTAAACCGAATGACTACTTTGGAAACCAGCCAAAATATTTCATTCCGATTTTTGCAAAGATGAAGCAGGACGTATGCGCCTGCTCTCTCGAGCTATCCCCCCCCCCCCCCCCCCCACCTGGGGGGACTCATTGCTTCATACGGAGTACTGTTGGAATACCGCATCACGTACACCGGGCCACGGGCAACCGTGACCTTGGTGTACGGTGACACAGCGAAGAAACCACCCAGGAGGAGAAGGAGGAGGAAGACGGACGCGCCAGGGGCGGACCGGGGGAGGTCAAAACCGGTAGCTTAACTACCGGCGGCGACTTTTCCCGTTGTACACCCCAAGCCCCAGTCAACACCAGCGAGGCCAGTTGTTCCAGCTCTGCTGGATCCAGTTGTCGACTCGCCAGTGGCGGACACGATCCTTAACCAGGCCCTGATGGAATCGCCCCCCACAACTCCGACGACTTCAACCCCCGGGATTCCAGCGATGCCACCCCCACCCAGGAAGAGTGGCGCTGTAGAGACCCAGGCCCGTCTTGTGGCCGTTGGAAAACGAAAGGCGGTTGTGTCTCCAGGCGACCAACCAGCCAAGCCAAGTCCGCCGACACAACCGCCTACACCTACTTCACCGCCAATAGAAGATCCGCCCACTGGTCAGCCTTGGTCACTGCAGGCAGGCAAACTACCAACGCGCTATTCGAGGCTGGTCAAGACCAACATTGGGGACGTTCGCCAGCTGCTCTGTGAGCCACTACAGGATACGTACCAACCTCTGCCACAGACGGAAGGAGAGTACTCGGTGCGCAGGATTACGATGAAAGATGGGCGAGGCATCTGTCTCACCGTTCGCCGGAGGGGAATTTTCCACCAAGGGATGCTTCTCGATGAAATGGACAACCCGACCATCCACCGCGTCATTAAGACCGTTGCCGGGGAAGACTACCGTCCACTCACCGAGAGCATCGCCAAGACCACACACCGGCATGCCCTCCACCATCTGGATTCGTCCCTGTTCATCGCCTCTCCTTGACGACATCCCCGCTAATAACCTTTCCTAGGACAGGTATCAACCTCTTTTTTTGGGCTAGTTAGACTTTAAACGTTTTGGAAGCAGTTCAAAATTCTTATGTTTATTTTTTTATAAGTAGTCTAACGCATTTTACTTTGGCGCCCGTTCAATTGCTCAAAATCACCTTAAAAACCTTTTGGCTGAGCAGTCTTAACTATTTTGGGTTAAATTTTAGAGTCCGGACATGTATTTGGAGGCAGTTACTCTTTGTAGACTTAGGTAAAATACAGGCTTCACCGAGGAATCGAAATTCAGCCAATCAGAACACGGCTCCCACTCGGTGTACTTCAAGTTTGCGAAGTGTCTGCTATTTGGTCCGCGCTCGCGTTGACCTTACTAAATGGCTTTTTTCCAAATTCCGCCCACCTCAAACTTACACCCCCCCCCCCCCCCCCCATCCCCCTGCTCCGGAGTTAGTCACTGGCGAAGTCAGAGGCTAAATCCGTAGTGGGCGTGCCTGAACCTTCGTGGATAGGGGCACGTTAATAGAGTTTCCAGTCCAGTCCAGCCAAAATATTTTGCAAAACGTTTAGCGAAAAAAACTAAGGTCGACTAAGCTGGTGAAACTACGAGCCTTTATTTGTTTTTTACAGCCACGGAAGCGTTTGGAGATAAACAAAGAGAACTGGCATATACCGTATTGGTATATTTATTCGCGTAAGTTATTGCTTTTTGCACTTTTTAATATACTACTTGCCCCCACCACCACCCAATGCTGGATCAAATCCTCACAATCGGAAAAAAACGATAGAAATATTCAGGCCACATGAGGTAGGCTGACATCTTTTCACAATGTATTTCCATCGTTCTGTCCACAATATTGTTTAACTTCCTTTGAACTTTAAAGAATAAAAGAAGACATTGCTAGTGTTTGCTTTTTAAGAGTCCAGATAGAACAGAACTGTTCATAACCACATAAATTTTAAATATTAATGAGTTTGTTGCTTTAAAATCCAGATTTAACTCCTTCACAAAGTAGTGCCACAGATAAGTAAATGCGAACACAATAACAGTCAACTGATTAAACCCATCTAACAGTTAATGTTAATTTCTTTAGATATGCAAAACATTAACTGACAATTAATCAAATAATACTTGCAGAGACATTTGTTCAAGAACATTAAAATTTAACAAAGTCTGTCATGGCTGGAGTTTTCACAACACGTCCAGATCGCTACGGATTGGTATTTTAGATCCGATCTTTGCAGAACTGGAAGGTTTGCATGGACTCTTCACGGTTGGACTAATAACAGTTTCTTGTGTCACAGGAAGTCCCTTAGAATTAGTACTGTTGGCTATTCCGGTAGGTTCCATGCACGAAGGTACCGATGGTCGAGGTTCTGAAGTTTTCTTCAGATGTACACGGTTGCGTCTGTAGATGGCATCTCCAACCGCGACTTCATAGGCGCGTTCAAGGCGATTTTTAACTAGACCTTTTGCCCACTTCTTCTCACCGATCTGAAAAGGTTTCAGACGTACAATGTCACCTTCTTCTAAGGGAGGTAAATCTTTCGCGTTTTTGTTGTACAGTCTTGCTTGTTTTTTCTGCTGATCATGTAGCTTCATTCTTTCATTTTCTATGTTGATTAATGGTTTGAGAAGATTCTGTGAGGTAGGAAGTAGAGTTCTGGTTCTTCTGTTGAAGAATCGTTGTACAGGACTTGTTCCTGTCGCCTGGGTAGGAGTGTTGCGGTAGTTCAGCAATGCAAGAACTGGTCTTGTTCTTTTTTCTTTCTCAGGAGAGATTTAGCAGTCTTGACAGCAGACTGCTTTTCCATTAGCTCTGTTGTTGTAGGGACTAGTGGTTTGATGTTTAAAATCCCATTCTTTGGAGAAGTTTGCGAATGATGTAGAGATGAACTGAGGTCCATTGTCACTTACAACGATGCAGAGACAACCATAGTGAGCAAAGTGCGATTTAAGTTTTCTAATGACTGTTGATGATTTTGTGTTCTCGAGTGTCAATTTCCCAGTAATTGCTTAAGTAATCTACAGTGACTAGAAAGTCTTTTCCATCATGCTCGAATAGATCATGGCTCATAAGTGTCTCTTTTGGTTGTGAGGTCTCATATGTACGGCAGGTTTCACAAGTCGAGATGTAATGCTTAATGTCAGCAGACATGCCGGGCCAAAATAAGCATTCTCTGGCTCTTTTCAGACATCCTTCAATTCCAGCATGGGAAGAGTGGACTGCAGTTTTATTTCTGGACGCATGGTAAAAGGCACAACAACTCTTTCACCTTTGAAAATCAGACCATCTTGAACAGACATCTCATCACGGAAACTGTAGTATGGTGTAAGTTCAGCAGCTAACTTTTGTTTGTCATCAGGCCATCCATGTACGATTACAGACTTCAGCTTCTGAAGATAATCATCTTTGTCAGTCTCTCTCTTGAGTTTGATAAGTCTTTCATCTCTGATTGGTAGGAACCTCACCATATTCACATGCTCAAAGTCTTCTTGCATATTTTGTGAAGTGGTTAGGTAAGGTCTGGAGAGGGTGTCAGCGAGGTACATTTCCTTACCCCTCTTATATCTGACAGCAACGCCACATCCTTGAATACGTAGCATCATACCTTGCAGACGTCTTGGGGCTGCAGAAAGAGGTTTCTGTAGAATTGCTTCCAAAGGCTTGTGGTCACTTTCAACATTTGTGTCGACCAAATGTATACTGGTGGAATTTCTCCAACGAGAAAACAATAGCCAACATTTCTTTTTCTATTTGCGCATATCGAGTTTCTGTCTCTGTCAAGGCACGACTAGCATAAGCAATTGGTTGGCCATCTTGCATCAAGACAGCACCCAGTCCTTTTTGGCTAGCATCACACTGAATAGTAAGTTCACGCTCAGGGTTATAGTACACCAGAACAGGAGTTTCAGTTACAAGTTTCTGGACATCAGCACGAGTCAGTTTTCTGATAGGTTCAAGAACATCAGATAGCTTAGGCAAGAACTTTGCCAGGTAGTTTACAAAACCACAGAAACGCTGGACATCTTCAACGTTTTCAGGTTTCTTCATCTTTAGGATAGCATCAACTTCCTCTGGATCAATCTTCAGGCCTTTACTGGTTACCTTGTAACCCAGAAAAGTTATTTCATTTTTTCGGATTTCAGCTTTATCTTTATTCAGCTTCATTCCCACAGATCGACATCTGTTGAGTAAAGCAGTGAGATTCTTGCCATCGTCTTCTGTAGCAGATTCTAGGTCTTCACCAGATCCATAGACAATGACATCATCAGACACACCAATCACTCCATCAAGACCTTGCAGTACAGCATTCAGACGTTTCTGGAAGAGTTCTGAGCTCACAGAGGTTCCAAAGGGCAGCCTTTTCCATCGATACCGGTAAAATGGTGTCTGGAATGTAGTAAGACGACTAGATTCTTCATCTAGAAGTACATGCCAGTAAGCGGAGCTTAGATCAAGTTTTGAGAAAACGTTTGCATTTGCTAGCTTAGGCAAGATGTCATCCATTACAGGTAGAGGATAGCGTTCACGTTTTAGAGCCTTATTCAATGGACGAGGATCACGACAGATCCGAAGATCACCTGATTTCTTTGTAGCAACTACCATACGGTTAGTCCAATCCGTAGGTTGATCAACAGGAGTAATGACATCTCTTTCAGTCAATCTGTCAAGCTTTGTTTTGACACGAGTTTTCATAGCGATAGGTACTCGAACAGCAGCAGAAGTCACAGGAGTAACAGTAGAGTCTATCTCGAAGTGCGCGATTCCAGGTAAGTTGCCTTGTTTATGATCAAAAACATCTGCAAAAGTTGTGAAAATATCCACAGTTTCAGAAGGTAGACCAAGTTTCGCCACACTCTCGAATTTGTTGTAATTGACAGTTATAAGACCCATGGCCTCAGATGTTTGCTTTCCTAAAAATGGGATCAGGTTTTCAGCAACAACAAAGAATTCATTTGAGTACTTCTTCCTAGTCTTTCGATTGCGGAGAGTTATTCTTGTCTTCCCTTTCGGATGTAGAACTGTCTTGTTCCACATATGAAGTGACGTCTTGCACGCGATAAGAGTAGAAGTATATTTGATATACTTTTCAGGAATGACGTTCACAGATGCACCAGTCAATCTGGAATATGACAGGTTTCTCGTTGATCAGCATCTCTGCCTTAATCATCTTCTGTTGTCTGACTGTTACTGAGAGAAGTTGTTCAGAATCAGAATCGGAATCAAAATTAATCCGAACATTCTCCAGCAGTTCTCGTTTCATAGGACATTTCTCTGCGAAATGATTCTTCTTTTTACACATTTTGCA
The DNA here is from genome assembly GCF_016097555.1 of Gigantopelta aegis. Taxonomy (NCBI): domain Eukaryota; kingdom Metazoa; phylum Mollusca; class Gastropoda; order Neomphalida; family Peltospiridae; genus Gigantopelta; species Gigantopelta aegis. Next base: position 18,685,882 of record NC_054704.1, read on the forward strand.
CGTTTTTCCCCCAAGCAGGGCAAAGTGATTTCTTAAAAGGATGAGTTTTCCCGCAGAACTTGCATTTGGACTTTAACTTTCGTCCTGATGAGTGACTTGTGATTGCATGGGCAGACATTTCTTCACATCCAATGGATCAGCACATCGACAAATATCAACACATGTAGTGAGATTTAGACCCGAGTCTTGAAGTAGACGTTTTCTTGTAGCATTATCAGAAATACCAAGAACGATGCGGTCTCTCATTAGACTTGTCTCTCATACATTCACAAAAATTGCAAGTCTTTGACAGTGTGTGCAGTGCAGCAACGTAGTCTTCAAGAGATTCTGCAGTACTTTGGTTTCGACTGTTAAACACAGTGTTCATGTCTCATTAATCTTTCCCACAAAATGAGCATCAAAACCATCAATAATATCTTGCAGTGTGTGTGGATCTGGAAGGCACATTCCATTATACAGAGTCAATTCTTCTGGTCCAGTAGTGTAGGAATAAAGCACGTTGATATTCAGCTGTTTGACTATCTAGCTTTGCCACAATAGAATAGTTCTGCCACAGCTGTTTAAAAAATTTCCACAGGGTTCATACAGGTTTGAGAAAATAAAAATCAAGGACCTTCAAGGACTTTTTCAAGTACTTAAATAAATTTTTCAAGGACACAAAATCATGTTTTAACTAAATTTACCTAGTGATAAAAAGCAGACTGTCATTGCACATATAATTATATACTGCTTCAAGCCTTATTAAATTCCAAACCAAACTGTTAACAACTACAATAAATTACTCTCCTACCTTCAAATACCGTTACATTTCCCCCAGATTTTGTTCAGACACAAGTTGTGTAAAAACCAATACAGTGACACCGATTTCACATACGAGACTGTAACGATGTCGCCAGTATCGACTTCGCTGAGATAGCATAGGGCAAAATACATGCAGTTTTCTGTCGTCCGCCATTTTGGTTTTTATGGAATACTCTTCAAGAGGGGTGAAAGCCTCCAAAGTATGTGACATAATTAATATAAAATCAATTATTTCTAGTGGTATCATTAAAATAATAATAATAATAATAAAATTAATATGACGTCATCACGTTTGCTTTTATATCATAACATGTTATGACGTTGTTAGATTAAGTCATATCCTTTCACCCCTCTTGGAGAATATTCCATAAAAAGTCAAACTGGCAGCCGGTACAAAATTACATGCTTTTTGCCCTATGCGATCTCAGCGAAGTCGATATATGTCACATAATTATCATCTTGTATGTGAATTTGTGTCATTGTAATGTTTTTTTTCAAGATTTCTGTCTAGACAAAATGTGGGTAAAATAAAGGTACGAAAGCAATTTTTCGCAGTTAACATTTTGGTTCGGACTTCAATTTAACACGGAAGTCCTTTTGAATACAGGGGGTAAGTACATTTATTGACGATATTTAAGTGTTTCTTTGCAACAGATGCCATAGTGTATTACAGATGATGCACTATTTATTTCATAGAAACCAATTTTACAGCTTTGCCTTCCAGTTTTAATTCTAAAAACGAGCTCGGCTTGTCCGCATCATGAGCGCGGGCGTCGCTGAACTAATCTGTGACGTCATTTCCGAAGAGCACTATGGCTGTTCGCCTATTATCGCTCACCAGTAAACCTCAGTCACAAAATTTATCGAGTTGCAAAATACTAACGCACATCATTAAATATGTTAAACTAGCCTGAGAAACAAAACAAAGTACACACCTGATCATTTATTCAAACAAACATACAGACTTCGTAACACTGCAACACCCATGCTTGCTACACTGAATGCTTTAGAGCATAGTCTGCATCGCGCTTTGTGTCCATCATCGGGCACACACAAAAGTCAGTCCTTGTAATTCTCGGTTTGCAACCGGGTATCGTTAAATTTACACTTGCCTGGCATGTTGAAAGAATTCTCACGGTCAGTTTAACAATCAAACAATGGCGTCTTCCGATGATGTACAACAACCACATGTCCGCATGCGCAAATACTTTGACCCAATCAGAGAGCAGTAATTGTGAATATTCAATTTCCGTGGACAGCCGAAGCGCATATTTGGCGGGAATGACAAAGAAGTTTTGGTTTGATGCATAAATAAACCTACGGAAGTGATTCAATTTTTTTTACTAAAGCTAGGAAAGGCATGTTTCTTATTTTTTCAGGAGGGGAAAATAATATTCAAGGCCTTTTCATAGACATTTTCTCAAAAATACGATTTTCCAAGGTTTTTAAGGCCTTGAAAATACATTAACAAAATTCAAGTACTTTCAAGCACTTCAAGCACCTGTACGAACCCTGTTTCCACTCATCACCACCCCGTTTAGCGGTGGCGGATTAACTCTCGCAGGTAAATGTGGACCCACTCGCTCTTCCATACTTTTGTTTTACGTTCAGTGCGTAACGTTTCTTATAAGTTTTTATCACACATTTTTAAAATTTACATATTTATTTTATTTCAGACTGAATGTTTTGGAACAATGGAACACGCCAATTGTAGTACATTTTCTGAACATGAAGTTCGAGAAGTAAAACAATATATCGATGAACATGGTGTTTCTGGTATCGCTGATTTTCTTAACGATAAGGCTAACCAATGGAGATATATTACTATTAATATTGGCATTATTGGAGAGTCGGCGGTTGGCAAATCCTCGTTCATAAACTGCATTCGTGACGTAACAGCACACGACATCGGTGGAGCCGCTGTTGGAACTGGTGATACAACAACAGAACCAACCAGGTATTGGCATCCTTATAACTTGTATTCTGGGACCTGCCCGGTGTAGGAACACCGAAATATCCAAGAAATGAAAAATACTTAGACAGCATCAACTTTGAAAAGTATGATTTTTTCCTAATTCTGTCAGACAGTCGATTTTCAACCAACGACGTTTGGTTAGCAAAAGAGATAGACAAGAGAGGAAAGCGGTTCTTCTTCATTCGTACAAAAATTGACGAAGCGATGGAAAATGAACAGCAAATCCGAGGAGGGGATTTCTCAGCGAGTGCTGTGCTGGACAAAATAATCAAAGACTGCCAAAACAATTTTAAAGCGGCTCAGCTGACCGACACTAGCGTGTTTTGTATTTCTAATTACCACAGAGAGATGTGGCAGTTTGAAGAGCTCATGGAACAGCTGATAGTTGCACTGCCGGAGATGAAGAGGATTTCTCTTGTACTTTCCATTGGCCCAGTATCCAAACAAGTCATTAGACAGAAAATCAGGTACCTCAAGGACAGGATTTGGAAAAAGTCTACCCTTTCCACCTTGGGTGCAGCCGGTGGTGCACTGGTTCCAATTCCGTTGGTAGGTGCTGCGGTTAGTGTTGTACTTGAACTTGCTATTCTATTAGGGGAGGTTACTTTCTACCTCAAACAGTATGGCCTAAATGACGAGTCGTTGAAACAGCTGGCAGACCGGACCAACACGACTGTTGACTACTACATAAAGTCACTCACGTTTGCCTCGTCACTTGTCACCAAAAGACAAAGCCTAAACACCTTCGTTTTTGACGTCATAAAAAATCAAGCCACAAAACAGGTGCAGAAAACTGCTGCCAGGGAATTTACAAAATTAATACCATTAATGCCGATAATAAGTGGTGTTGTGGTGGCAGGTCTTTTGGCACATGCTACTACTTTCTAACAAAAACAATCGAAGAGTTTGAGGATGATGCACTTTCCGTTGTTGATGCTGCCATTCAGCGGACAAGTTCTCAAATTTGATTGGACAAAAACGAATAGATTTTAATATTACACTGGAAACAGGAGGAAGATAGATTGTAAATGAATAGGTATTTCATATTTATGTATACTCTTCAAAAAAAGAAACTTGACATTGAATTTAATAATAATAAAAAAAAAAAAACCTGGTAGACATGATACAAGCAACCAAAGATAAAGACACCATGGGAAGTGGATTACTCTGTACATGTCCGAAACATCATATCTGGGAATCCACCTGAAACATGTACTCAGGCATATGTGTGACATAGGGGTGGGTAAAATGTCAGTATCGGTTATGACCATCACAATCCCTTGACAACGGCGACGCGTGGAAGCAATCAAACGTTGCACAACACGTTGTGGAATGTTCTGCCACTCATGCTGCAGTGCCGTAAGAAGTTGTGGAAGTGTCTGGGGTGATGGATTCCTCCGTCGCACACGCTGATCCAGTGCATCCCATAGATGTTCTATTGGGTTTAAATCCGGCGAACGGGTAGGCCAAGGTAATGTCTGGACATTATGGCGCTGCAGAAACTCCTGATTAACACATGCAACATGTGGTCTGGCATCGTCATGCTGAAACATTCCACCGATGACATTCATGTGTGGAATGAGGTGATGCTGCAGGATCTCGTCTCGATATCCGATGCCGTCAGTGCACTTGCCACATACACAAGAGCCGTCCTACCACTATGATGGTTTTCTGCCCACACCAAAACGGTCGACTTGTTGCACACAGGTTGGAGCGTCTATAGACACGTGTGCGTCCATCAGCACGAGGAGAAAACGAGACTCATATGAGAACAAAACAGTCCTCCACCTGGCACGTGTCTATCTCATCCTCTGCTGGCACCACTGCAGATGCGGGGTCAAAACGTTACGTCGCACTGGTCTTCTATGAAAAATTCCTGCCTTTCTCAGCCGATTACGAACTGTCTGGTCAGAAATTCTGCGTAGTCCAGGGATTTGTGTCGTTGTGGTTATTGCTGTTGTGGTTCGATTTCGAAGATGACACACCCGGATTTATCGATCTTGAGCGGCGGTGGTTACTCTGGGACGACCTGACCTGTCATTAACGAGTTGTCTTGCACGTGCTCATAAAGTAGGGATGGTCTGTCTGGAGACGCTAGAGTGCCTTGTCACAGCTTGTTGAGATGCCCCTGCTTGCAATCTCTCAATGGCATTATTGCGTTGAGCCTACATCAGTCTTGGCATTACTGCGTTACCTACAGGGTGGTTATGCAGTCTGTAAATCAATGCTGATGTGGCCTTTTATGCCCCACCAACGGAGGGTTCGGCATGCAAAGTTACAGAACTTCATCATGCACGTGCTTCTGAGGGTTGTGTTTTTGCGTTTCAGTACAAACGTTGATTATGACTACGTTTATGCGAATCGAACATGGGTTTTTTTTTTTTTTTACATCAATATTCGCTCACTTACTTGATTGTCTTTACGATGTCTTTGATTCTGTAAAAATAATCCGATAGCATTGTTTACCAATGTCAAGTTTCTTTTTCTTTTGAAGAGTATATAAAAACCCAACAAAGTTGTTTACATTATATATAAACTTTGTACAATGGTCTGAGGTGGGGGTCAAATCTAACGCCTATACCCATCGTGTAGGTTGCATCACATGTTACCTTTATACATAAAATATATTACAATTCATCAATACATGAACAACACAAATTTATAAACGTTGTTTAATCTCGCATCACGTTGCATTTATTATTCCTATAATGCAATGCAAAACTACCACATCTCTAGATGAACAACACAAAGGTACAAAATACATCTAATGTAATGATTTAAAGGGGATGATGTGAGCGAAAGAGGTGAACAACAAGGAAGTGTTTTCAACAGTGAAACGTATCTGGTGTAGTTTTGGGCGGTGATTCTAGAAACGTATATTGATAATAGATTTACAAGCTTTATGACCTTTTCACTACTAATTCAATTGGATGCAACCAAACAGACTACTTAATATCACTGATTAACAGTTGCGGTTCCTAGTTAGTGGATTGTTTGATTCGAGCCTGTGTAATACAAAACATTTTGATGCAAGACTGTGTAATACAAAACTGTTTGATACAAGTGTGTGTAATACAGAAGTGTTTGATACAAACCTATGTGTAATACAAAACTGTTTGATACAAGCCTGGGCAATACAGATCTGTTTGATATAAGCCTACGTACAATGCAAACTACTTGGTACAAGCCTATGTGCAATACAAAAACTGTTTGATACAAGTATGTGTAATACAGAACTGTTTGATACAAGCCTGTGTAATACAGAACTGTTTGATACAAGGCTGTGTAATACAAAACTGTTTGATACAAGCCTGTGTAATACAAGCCTATGTGTGACACAAAACTGTTTGATACAAGCCTGTGTAATACAAAACTGATACAAGCCTGTGCAATATAGATCTGTTTGATACAAGCCTACGTGTAATACAAAACTGTTTCATACAAGCATATGTGTAATACAAAAACTGTTTCATACAAGTCTGTGTAATACAGAACTGTTTGATACAAGCCTGTGTAATACAGAACTGTTTGATACAAGCCTGTGTAATACAGAACTGTTTGATACAAGCCTGTGTAATACAGAACTGTTTGATACAAGCCTATGTAATACAGAACTGTTTGATACAAGCCTGTGTAATACAGAACTGTTTAATACAAGCCTGTGTAATACAAATCTATGTGCAATACAAAATTGTTTGATACAAGCGTGTAATACAAAACTGTTTGATAACAGTCTGTGTTATACAGAACTGTTTAATACAAGCCTGTGTGCAATACAATTTATTTTACGCAAACGTGTAATACAATACTGTTTGATACAAGCCTGTGCAATATAGATCTGTTTGATACGTCAATATGCAATACAAAGCTATTTGATATAAGCCTATGTGTAGTACAAAATTGTTTGATACAAGCCTGTGTAATACAAAACTAATACAAGCCTATGTGCAATACAAAACTGTTTCATACAAGTCTTTGCAATACAGAAATGTTTGATACAAGCCTATGCAATATAGATCTGTTTGATACAAGCTTATGTGCAATACAAAACTATTTGATATAAATCTGTTATACAGAACTGTTTGATACAAGCCTTTCTTACTCACCTGTTGGTGAGAACATCATGCATTATTTTTTTTTATAACACATGGGTTGTTTACACACGTATGTGTGTTAACAATTTCCAGACATACGACTGGCTGCTCTAGGTGATACATTGTAAAACAACTCGTGAGATAAATGGTATTTTACGGCCACTCTATATGTTCAATACAAAACATATAACACACACACACACGCTCTTTTCCACACTCTAAGCCCATAGGAATGATATCTGGAGTGGGTGCGTGTCACAGCCTAGTGGTGTTGATTTGACACAAATTATTTAAAATATAGATGGAATGTTTGTACTGTTATGACATTAATAATGCCATGTTGCACATATATAAATGTAACTAAAATGAGACATTTATGGTCAGTATTTTGCTCATATTTGTTAGTTGAGCAAAGTCAAAATTGATATATTCACAGGCACTGGCGAGCAAATTTGTTTTAATTAATCTTTTTTTCTTTTTCTTTTTGGGGCGGGGGGCTGTCAGGCGTTTGATGAGGGCATTACCCCCCCCCCCCCCCCCCCAACCCTTAGAAAATATAACGTACCCTTATTATTTTATTTGGTCTACCTGGATATCATCTTTAATATAAAATACGAGGCCCTTTTAAGTTTCTTTGGGCTATTTCTCGTTCCAGCCAGTTCACCACAATTAGTCTATGAAAGGCTGTGGTATGTGCTATCCTGTGTGGGATGGTGCATATAAAAGATCCCTTGCTACTAATGGAAAAATGTAGCAGTTTCCTCTCCGAGACTTTTATGTCAAAATCTCCAATGTTTGACATCCAATAGCCAATGATCAATAAATCAGTAAGCTCTAGTGTCCGATACTTCTAATCAGGTGTCCTCTTTCGATCTTCACTAGAGATTGCTATCTTTGTACTTGCCCTGTGTTGCATCTCACAAGGATCTTTTTGCACATGTATCAAGTCAACTACCGTACACATGCTAAATAATGAAAACAAAGGCTAGGTAAAGCCCTGCGAAGATATACCCCCTGCCCACAGGTAAGGCAGGGTCGTTGGAAGAAATTTGATTCTGGGACAGCATGCATCCCGTAATTTAAAATATATATATGTATGTGAATGGTGCTATTTGATTTGTGAGATTCAGTCACCAATTAATTTTTTTTTTTTTTTTAAATTAACTTGTTTAAATCGAATCATGTCTAAATATTGCTGCTCCAGCACGTGTACACACACAGAGGTGGAAATTGGCTGAAATTCCTGTCACACATTGATGTTGACCAGATGGGATGGCAATATTTCAATCACTGCACAGTTTGTGCTGGATACACTGTTATTTACTTTCTAATATTTGGCCTGAATTTTAACTTTAAAAAAACCAAAAGAAAGATACAAACATACTCACGCTGAGCAGAAAAGGGGGTGGGCTAAATTAATAAAACAAATATTGGCATTTAGCAGCATTTGGTTTTTTCTTGTAGAATGCAGGCAGTTGCATTTGAGAACATCTAGTTTTTACATGAAACCTAAAACATTTATATAAACACACTACTGTGGGAGTCAAACTAGTTCACCTAAATTTTTTAAGATCTTGAAAATAATATTTTGAGATGATTTTAAATTATTATTTGCGATTTAAAACTTAACAAATTATTTCACTGGATCGTAGTAGAGTTGTTAATTTTAAGCAATTCTTTTACTGGATCCAACAATCTGATGCATGAATGCATTCTATATGACAAATGCAGGTAAATACATGTATGATTTCAGTATACATGTAAGCTACAAATTTATTTTCACATAAAGCAATCTGCCATGTTGGTACTTTAGAAATGTATTGAACCGACTTAAAATTATGTGTGCTTGAATTCCGTTCCGTAACTTTTTAACATGCTCATATACCAGAGGTTTCGAGTATGTCCGCCATGGAGTTTTTCCTCTGAGAAGCCAGGGCCTCAACCCGGGGCAGACGTGCTTGAATACTGCATATTTATGTACAATGGCCACTGCCGTGTAATAACAGTCTTTACCAAATCAACAACAATAACAAAAGCTAACAATACTTTATTGTACTACTAGTACATGAAATTATACAACAGATCTGTGAATGTTCGTGTGTGTATGCATGATGTGTGCAAGCAAACATACCCTTGATATGTTTGTTAAATAAAATAGAGTAGCAGAGCTATGTAATCACTAATCTATACAAAATATCTACAACATAAACGTAGATATCAGATTCACTATAACACTACAGCATTTACATTATGTCACCATATCCACAACTATCCTTAACCTACTCAATAACATACACTGTTTCATAAGTGTATGAGACAAGTGGGGGTTAAGAAGAAAGAAAGAAAATCCTCAAATTCGGTCAAAAAAAGAACAGAGAAATTACTTTGCCTCAATCCTTTTGATTTCACTATATATTTCCATCATTCTACCCACAAAATTAGTTGTAATCCATGTAAAAATACACAGTAATTCGTTTGCAATCTATGTTTGGCAGTAATGATACCGTAATATGAATAAATGTTATCATCCAGATTCGGGCATTTTCATTTAATTCAGGCCAAAATCAGCCTGCCACCCCCCCCCCCCCCCCCCCCCCCCCCCCCCCCCCAAATGGGAACTACACATAATAGTGATCATAAATAGACAGAAATTGTCTTCATATTTAACTGTAATCTTTATAGTTTGTTAATCTATAAGAAAGTGTCACCCTTAGGGTTAGGATTAACATCAGGGCTAAAGATAATTCAAGCAGTCTGCTGGCAAGTCTGTCGGGGGGGTTAAGTCCAAACACCACCACAGAGAGGTAGATTACTTATAATCCGTCCCATTATTCTATAAATGTTTTTTGTAAATAATTTCAGCTTGGTTTGACGCAAGAAGAAAAGTAAAAGTGCTCAGTAAATAACAAACGGATACTATTTTTGTGTGCAATTTACAAATCAATCAGCTCAGAAATAAATAACTCATAGTAAATTCAAGGCATTCCCTGTGGGACGGACTATAGACTGGGGAGAGCAATGGAGCTCGTGGTCAAGTGTCTGCCTGAGATGTGACAGGTCATAGGATCAATACCATAAATATATCAATTTGATTTGTACTTGATATTTCATCTGGTGTACCCACGGCTTGACATGCACTACTCTGCTTGTAAATAGTAAACCTATATAGGTGCAGCAGGTTTCTTCTCTCATATCAGATCACGTGCCATAATTATTAAGGTTGAAATACCATGGCTGTCGGTTCAACAAAGTGCAAGGCAAAAATACCAAATTTTTACAAAATGACAGGCAAAAATATGTTGACAGCAATTCCAGGCACTGCTTGGCATATCCGTAAATAATGACAATTCACAACAAAAATAATGATGCCAGATTTCAGCACAGTTCTCTCGATCAGTTCAGTGCATGTGCAGTAATGGAAGTCATGAGATTACAAGTATCGCTGGTAGACAATGCTAGTTTATAGAGACATCCGCCATCCGAGGTCGTTTGTGTGCATTCTTCTTTCTAGCCGTTCTCTCATTCTCTTTGTCTGCATTTGTTGACAAGCTCCGCGACGAGCTCTGCTGGACATGTCGGGTCACCGTGGAAACGCCATCAACAAACTTTGTCTTGTACAGAACATTGGCATTGGAAAACATACCGTCTTTCAAAGACACAACGATGAACTGAAATATAATGAAGTTTGTATGTTAATGAAATCAGGTGTCAGGGTAATTAAATTCTAGCCTTTTCAATCAATGTGACATGACTGATATTACATTGTGCTCTAGTGGTATCGTTAAACAAAACAAACTGTTTTTGTACTAACAAAACAGTTTGTTATGTTTAACGATACTACTAGAGCACACTGATTTATTAATCATCGGCTATTGGATGTCAAACATTTGTTCACTCGGATTCATAGTCAACAGAGGAAACCCTTTACATTTTTTCTAATGCAGCATAGGATCTTTTATATGCACTTTCCCACAGACAGGAAAGCACATACCACAGCCTTTGACTAATTGTGGTGCACTGGTTGGAATGAGCAAAACCCCAATCAGTTGAATGGATCCACTGAGGTGGTTCAATCCTGCGACACAAGTACCTCAGGCAACCAACATAATATAAATGATGCACTTAAGAAAATATAGCACTCAGTTTCAACAAATATAAATCAAATGTTCTTTAAAACGTTTGTAGTTTGTAAAACATGATTAGTGAAACCGAAGTACTAGCAGTACAGAACAATCAAACAAATGTAGGCTCTTATAATGTTCATCGTTTTGTTTTCTTTTCATGAATACTTACTTCTAACCAAGTGCATTTCTTACGTATATATCACAAAATGTCAAGTTTTATATTATTTTTAATTTTGTTGTATTTTTTAAAGTGCATGGTTTTAAGACAAAAGACTTGTTTTTTAATTAATGTATGATAAAAAGAAATACAGATTACCGAAACTAGACGAGGTTCAGTAAGCATGAAAAGGCTGTGAATTAGACAGCTGGTGTACCTGTGAGTGTTTGAAGTGAGACTTTATCATCTGGCCGATGTTCTGAGTGTGGGACAGATCGAGAGCTGCGTCCACTTCGTCAAGGATGTAGATGGGTGCCGGTTTAAACAGCAGCATGGCCAGGATCAGAGACAGGGCAACGAGAGACCTGCAAACAAACAACAGTCTCAACAGCGTTCAGACAGACAAATGTTCAATGGGTTTTAGAATACAATGCCCATCTTGCTTAAGGTGACACAACACGATACGAGTGCCGAATTAGAGAGCATTCAATTGCATAGCAAATGATGCTATCTTGTCACAATCATCTACTCTCGTATGAGGCACTCGTATCATGTGGCATCATCTGTACCACAATTTCAACAGCATTCACTTTAATGTTATTTAACAAGTTTAGAAAATGTTCTATTTAACTTTCTACAATATCAGCAGCATTCATAATGGATTTTTAAAATTCTAAATAATTCCCCAATTGTGGTTCAGATATTTAATACAATAAGTAAGAAATGTTACAGAAATACAAAGAAATCCTCATTAGACGAAATTTGTTTTAAAAAGCTTGCCCAGTACTCTAAAGCAAAACATTATACCATTAATATTTCTGACTTCAAAATGACACTTTCCTGACAGAAATGATTGGTTAATGAAGTCTGAACTTAATCAAAGGATACATTTTGTACATATCCACAAACAAATCTAACAAAATCTAACATATTTTTTGTCTCTCTCTGTCTGTCTCTCTTCTCTCTTTCTGTCTGTCTGTCTGTCAATAAATAAATTTACAAACTGATATGAACACAATATAACTGCTTTCGTTGTAAGTTTACCTTTGACCTCCACTAAGCTCACTGAGGGATTCTTTCCACACGTCACCGAACGCTACCTTTACCTCCAAACCATCCAGTACTGTCTGGCCTTCAGGGGGAGACAACTTCGCATGGGTGCCAGGCAACAACGTGGAAAATATTGACCCAAAATCCTAAAAATCAAAGTTAATAATATTGATACCAGTGATATAACTGATCTGATCACAACATACTATAGTAGTGTATTAAAGTCTATAAAATAATGCATAAATGATATTTCAAATTACCAAAACTGTATAATGTCTTCATGAACAAAATTAAAGCAAGATGAAGATCACCACCCGCCTAAAATATTTCATGTCTGTGTGGAGGCAAACCTAACCAGTCCAGGGTTTTTGCCAGAGGGTAAAATGATTTTGCAGATATTTTTTTTAAGTTAACCTATTGACAAAATTTATTACTCTCATCATTACTGTATGATTTTCTTAACACTAACCCTAAACTTAACCCATTTTCTTTCTGGGAGAGGCCCCCCATACCCCATATTGATTGTGGTTGCATTCAATTCCATAGCGCCATACCCACAAATTTATTTTTGGCTGAAACACTGAAGTCAATGACCTTTTCTGGCAAAGACTGATAAGTTTCCTTCTTAACAAAAAAATATTATAAAAAGTAGTACCAGCAAGGATATGTTACCCATCTAATAATACAAGCTGAATGATGTTTAAGAAGCCGAAAACCTCTCCAATGTAGCTAGATAAAGGTATTTTTTCAATATTTCAGATTCAATCCAGTCTACTTTGTAAAATGTGGAAAACAATGATCATTTTCTCTTTTATGAAGACTTGATAAAAAAGAAGAAAATATTTGTAAAGAAATAATTGTATACCAAAAAACAAAAATAATTTTTAAAAAATATACAAAAAAACGGAGCTGAAATTGAATAAAAAGCATAAAAATCAAATCCTTGAACCAGTTGTGAAGAATCGGAATAATAAAATTTAGATTCATGTATTGTAAGTTGTTTATTTTCTCCTCAATCTCTGTGAATGATAGTCATCAAAATAAAAACTATCACAATATTATGACGAGACAACTATTAAATAAAAACTATCACCATAATATGGCCAGACAGACTGCATAACTATCAATGCAGCAACATATTCAGTGCATTTGTTCATTTGAACTTACTTTGTTCACTTGTTCCCATGCCTTCTTCAGGGCTTCGTTTTTCTTTTCATCCAGCTCTTGAATAACCGAGGCAATTTTGGCTTTGTCTTGGAGAACGATCTTTCTTTTTTTCATCAAGTCAGTATACTGAAAAAGCAGTAAGTAAATAAAATTTGCAGATATATTATTTATATTGACTATAACAGGTAAGAACATTTTAAGATAAAACACATTATCTACATTAAACAAAATGACTGCTGCATACAATTCTTAAAACTTCTTTGGCTAGAGTTACTAATCACATAAAAATATATTATTCTCCTTTTTGGAAACTTTGCATGTTGATATTGGATTATAAAATAAGAACATTATGTTGGTATTCTTGAATAAAAACTAACCCTAATCTTAATATTCATAACATAAAATAGAATATTTTTCTATAAAGATTTGTTAAGGGGGAACAGGAGGAACTTGTTTCCTCATTTTAATACTTACAAACGGTGCATTATTCTGCTGTTGTGCTACGCAGCATTAAAACACATGGCAACATGCCTTTTCTCCATTCCATAAAAATCAACAGACCAGTATGTTTGTTTCTTCAGTTCTAATACTAATACCTGATGTGATGCGTTAAGTATGACATAACAAACCTTCTCACAAGAGGGTGGATTCAGTGGGATGGAGCAAAATGGCTGCGACTGTCATATATAATAGTCATCACATGTGTACTGTTTTATGAATTAAATATACCAATATACTTGATGATTTTAAGCAACAAAGTGCATTAAATATTGAATATGCATATGCGTCCAAAATCCTTGCCTAATCATTCCTTTAAACTCTAAGAAACATTTGCTTCTATTAAAGCCATGTTTGATCAGTGAAATCAGACATTAGTTAGATTTTATTGTTTAGATTATCCATTTCCATGGTGTTTTTGGTAATCCTGGTGTTTTTACCACAAAATGCATGTTTCATATGTTTAAAAACACTCGTACCTCTGAGAAGTCATGGTTATGAAGACTGGCTTTAGTCTATTTTTATCCAAATGTGACACAGGCTTGTAATTAACCAAACTGTTAATTTTTACAGATTTAATGAAACTAGGGAGTGCGACTTTAAAACTGTAAGTGTGAAGGTAAGTTTAACTATCGCATTCTTCAGAATATATACCTGTTCCTCAGCTTTTCCCAGCATGTTCATGGCTCTCATGTTGACATTTTTGGACAGTTTTTCCTTTGTTTCTTGTAACTTGTGTATACGTCGCTCAGCTTCCTTTGGGCTATTTGTCTGAAAGTCGTACGCAGTGTTAGGCTGACCGAAATACTTCTTCTCATCTGCAATCCAGTCATGTTGTTGTAGAAGGGCTTCAACCTTGAATAAAAAAAAGTAAACAATAATTACCTTAGAAAGTAACTTCTCGTTTCATTGAAAACATATTTTATTGCATATATATCTATATATATATATATATATATATATATAGATATATACACAAAAGGATTAGACACAACTTACGAGGCCCTCTCCTAATTACAAACATTAAATTGTACAATAATGGCGACTGCAGTTTCATTAAATAAGTCAATGAATCAATTAAAGTAAAGGTTTGTTAAAAAAAAAATTGAATAAGCTGAAAGGACAAAAAAGGAAAAGAAAAGAAATAATCATTGGTTTAACAGTATTCATTATTAACATTTTATCTTCTCAGCCCAACTGGTAAATGAAAAGTAACAACAAATAAATAAATGATTCTGCACCACAAGATAACATTTTCTTAGTCAAATCATTGTTTGTTTAAAGCCGCACACCCTAGTTCCATCCAGCGAAAATAAATTATAATTTGGTTAATCTACAAACCTGTAACACACTTAGATCACGTTTTTATCAAATGGAGTGAAAAAGCAGGTTTTATATCGATAAATACCATGGGAATCCCCATGTCCCAATTGCTTGAAATAATTTTGAAAGTTAGTATTCTGATGTCACCGGTAGATGTCGCTCGAAGCACAACAATGCCTACGTCACGACAAATTTCACAGACTTGGGGTGCGTTCGTTTCACCTCTCCTGGACATGTTCCAACTGTTCTGTCCTGGTTGTATCCCCTCTCCAGATATCGTAAGACTTAGCAAAATTATTGGTTTTAAGGGTTTGTAACGTTTTGTATTGAGACACTTACTTGTCTGAACTTTATCGTTACTGAAAATGTTCACGAACTGTGAAGAAAAATCTCACAAATGAACAACAACAAATCGGATGTTGATTGCGCGAACCGTGCACGAGAAAACAAACCGAACCAAAATGATAACGGTCACGTGATATACCAGCGTCTGTGACATTGAAATGGAAATATCCCCTCTAAAAATAGATTGGACCTCGCTTGCTTAACGTTTTTTCTCTCGACAACACGTCTTGTGAAAAAATGCAAAAAATGCATTTCGTGGTTTTACAAACATCAGGATTACCAAAAAGCACTTCAGGTGAATGGAAATGTGTATTCTAAATAATAAAATGTAAGTAAAGTGCAATTTTATTTGTGAAAAATGGGGTTTAATAGCGAAAAACAACGCCGTAATGGTTAACAAATAAACATAACTAGGGTGTGTCCCTTTAATGTATTTGTGAACATGCTCAAATATTTGTATATTGGTATCATCATTAAACATGTCTCAACCGTTTAATATCAATTGAAGATTAACTGGTTCAAAACTGTTTCAAGATTATAATTATGGTTATAAAATTGACATTCAGAGTTGAGTACTGCTAAAGGAATACATGTCCCCTACACATAACAAATGTTCATGGGTTGTGATACACTGTATATGAATGTAACATTTTTGAGATTTTGTAGTTATTTCCTATAATTGTCAAAAAGGATTAAAACCCCAAGAAAGTTAAACTTGATCTGTATAATATTCCTGTAAGCCCTTTTGAGCGGTTGGGAAAGCTCTTTAATGATGGCAAAATGTATACACCTCATGTACATTATCTGAAAGTATACTAGCCGCCATTAATAACGCAATTTCCTTTTGTCAAAATGATATACGTTCCGGTTGGACTTCATTGCATGTAAAGGTCGACTTCCGGCCTGTTCCCAACATAAGGGGAACAACGCTAAAAACGCATTATCCGGTAAATCGCGCACACGCAACCACTTGGCGAAATAACACTTTGCACGTGCATTTCCTGATACCCGGGCACACTCAGAACACGCGGGTGGCAATGAGTATCTCACTCCTACACGATGCCTCGGTTGAACAACGCCGATCGGAATCAAGCCATTGGCTTGTTGAATGCCGGAAACTTGCAATTGCGGGTAGCACAACGGTTCCACGTGCACCCGTCAACCATTAATCGGCTCCTCAACCAATATCAGACGACAGGGACCGTCAATGACCGCCGTCGTTTGGGCACACCACGCGTAACGACCAATAGACAGGACCGGAACATACGGTTGCGGCACCTGCGCAATCGGTTTTTGACAGCCGCAAGCACTGCCAGGACTGAAGTGGGAACCAGGGGACGACTCATCAGCGCCCGAACTGTCCGGAGACGTCTTGCCGCAGCACGACTGCATTGCCACCGACCCTACCGTGGCCTTATCCTCCTGCACAGACATCGTCAAGCAAGACTCTTATGGGCCAGGAATGGTGGGCATTTGCGACCCAGGAGATGGCGAGATGTCATCTTCTCGGATGAATCAAGATTTAACGTGAGTGTCACGGACAGACGTCGTTGCATTTACCGCGTCGTGGAGAACGTGTCGCGCAGGCCTGTGTTCTGGAGAGGGACCGCTACGGGGGCGGCAGAGTCATGGTTTGGGGCGCCATCAATGCTGACTTCCGGTCCGAACTCGTGGTGGTACAGGGAAACCTTAATGCGCAACACTACGTCAACAACATCCTGCGGCCGGTCCTCCTCCCATTGATGAGACGGCATGGCGAAAACAGGCTCGTCTTCCAGCAAGACAACGATCGGCCGCACACTGCCAGGCGTACACAGGCGTTTCTTCGTGCCCACCATGTCACTGTGTTGGACTGGCCAGCAGTTTCCCCGGACATGAACCCAATAGAGCACATGTGGGACGAGCTGGGACGTCGTGTTCAAAACCAACCGAATCCACCACAGAACTTCGCTGAGCTGCAGCAGGCATTGCAGCATCACTGGGCAGCCATCCCACGACGTGTGGTGAGGCGCCTGTGCATGTCCATGCCTAGGAGGCTGCAGGCGTGCATCGCAGCACATGGAGGTCACACGAAATACTGACCCCCATGACGTTGACATCGCCAGAGACGTTATGCGCGATTCACTGTCAGATGGGCCAGTGGTTGGTCTCACTGGTGGTATCAGTTTCATTTTTGTGGGATCTCGCATAATAAAATAAACCATGATCATTTCCGAGATTGCGTTTTTATTGCCGCCTAGTATATGTATCATTTGTACATTTAAAATATGTCTACATACAGCAAAATAACCTTTCAGTAAAAAAAATTTAAATTGCCGTAGGTAGGGTAAAAATTACCATGGGAGACAATATTTTAAGCTGGAGCTCTGCTTTGTATGCCTTACCTTTGTTTCTTTCGTGTTTTCTTCCAGGTCTTGTTGCTGTTTCTCGTAGTTGTCGATTGACTGGCTCACGGTCTTCAGCTGGTCTTCGTAGCCGACTATCTCCTTTTTCAACTCTTCTATCTCCAGCTTGATGCTCTCCACTTCCTGAGTTTTAACAATACAAACTTTAGATCGATCTATGTCAACCATTGGGTAACAGGCATTTTTTTTATGGAGACAACTATGTGTTCTACAATGATCACTAATAAGGCACAGATCCAGGGTGAGGTGTCAAGGGGTACACAGCCTTTTTCCCGCCAATGTCCAAAAAAAATGAAAATGATAAAAGCCTGTTCAAACACCTTTTATCAAGTCTGGCCTTTAATTATAACTAAAATAATTATTGTTAACAGGGCTAGCTCTGGCACTCATCAAGTTTGCCAATTGCGATTTTCAAAACAATTTAAAAAAATTATTTTCATTTGGCGAATAAATTTCTTGTAATAATAATTATTTTATTAGAATATAACTGAGGTTTTGCAATTATTGAAGTTTAAATAGATGATTTGGTGAAATTTTCTGTTCACCCAGATCTAGACCCAGTTAATCTCCACTCACAAACCATAACTGTTTTTACATTAAACAGACCAATAATACTTCTGTCTACAACTGTCCTAATCATAATGTTGAGTGAAAATACCTGTAACTTTTCTTTTGTCTTCTTACTGGAATCCTCCAACTTCTTCTTTATTTCATTCAAAGCATTTTCTGCCTCTTTTAGTTCTTTTTCTCTGACAGATTTGGCATTCTTTATTTTGTCCTCAAGATCTTTTACTTTCTTTGCTGATGTCCTCTGAGTCTCTTCAGCCTTTTTGGAAATGTCTGTCTGTTCCTCTGAATCATAAATAACATTAACATTTCATTGGCTACGAAGCTACCAGTTAAAACCTGTTGTTGTTTTTTGTTTTTTTTGGTTGGGTGTGTGGTGTGTGTGTGTGTGTGTAAATAAAATGTTTTTAGATTTAATTTTCTTTTTGTAATGCAACAGGAAACAGTTTGCCTAGAGATATTAGAAGGTTAAAAAAACAATTGCTTTAATGATTTGTTCAATGAGTTAATGGAAATGAAAGCATATGTAACGGCATTTTTTATTTTTTTTAAATTGTCTATTTTTAATTTTACTTTATTATAAAGTTAACCTTTAAATGTCATCATTTGGAAACTGTTGTTTTGGATCTTGTACATATTCTAATAAGATTTACTTTTCCACTGTTGGGCGGGACGTAGCCCAATGGTAAAGCATCCGCTTGGTGTGCGGTTGGGTCTGGGATCGATCCCCGTCGGTGGGCCATTGGTCTATTTCTCGCACCAGCCAGTGCATCACAACTGGCATATTAAAGGCCATGGTATGTGTTATCCTGTCTGTGGGATGGTGCATATAAAAGATCCCTTGCTGCTAATAAAAAAGAATAGCCCATGAAGTGGCGACAGCGGGTTTCGTCTCTCTATATCTGTGTGGTCTTTAACCATATGTATGATGTCACATAACCGTAAATAAAATATGTTGAGTGTGTCGTTAAATAAAACATTTCCTTTGTTTCACTGTAGCTGTTTAGAGAAGAGGTAGGAGGTGTTGTACTGTAACTGTAAGGCGTTATCAGTCATACCGATCAGCTTCTGTAAGGCATTGATTTCCTCCAGCTGCTGGTGATGACTGCCTTGTTCCAGTCGAGCTTTAACCAGCTCCGCCTCGTGACTCTTCAGTTCATACTGCTGCTTCAGCTGGGTAAATCTGAGAAATTAACAATACATATTTTGTTTTTACATAGAACAGTGTGGCAGAGAATGAATCTAAATCTGCATGTAGTGGCAATGGAGGAGAATTATGACACCTATTAGAGCATGAATTCCCCATAATAATAATAATAATAAAAATAATAATGCTGAAGAGTCATTACTCTCCTAACCTGTTGTATCCAATGTAGGCTGTAATTAACTGTAAACTTACTTCACAGAAAGAAACAAAACATGCAAACCAGAATACCACATTACCAATATTGCGGTTCACCGGTGCAAAGTTATTTGGAGCTACCAGTGCAAAGTAATTAATATCCCATAATACATGGTATAAATGTTACGTCATAATCCAAGAGTATTCCAAAGCAAAATTTGTCATCTTAAAGTAACAAATTAGAATGTAATATTTAAATTAATTTTTGTAGTGAGGACCTTAATCCAGCAGAAGATACTGACACCAAATAGCATTCATTTTATTTTCATGCTCACTTTTCCGAAGTCTTTTTGATGTTTTCCAGCTCCTGCTCAACCTCTCTGAGATTCTGTGTTTTCGTGTGTAGTTCATCTTCTACATCCTTTAGCTCCTGTAGCTTTTCAAGAATTGATCCAGACTGGGCACGGGCACCTGGGATTCACAAATATATTAAAAACAAAGTAAGACACGTTCAAATCTAGTTTACAGTAATAACTAAGTAATTGGAAACTATTAGAACTCTGAAAGAGATCTTTGAGTCCCACAAGCAGGAACTTCCTTTAGATAAAGCAATATATAAAAATAAAATCTATAGTGGGGCTTGAAAGCTTGACATTTTGTTTGTTTGTGTGCCACATAGTAAATATCGAAATCTGCACAGCAGGGCTCAAAATGGAGGCCTGCCAAAAGCAGATCATGTGCAATTTAGCTTGTGAATCTGTTATATTTTAATTCCACAATGCTCTAAAATACATTTAGGGGCTCTAATTGTTCACCTACCATACGAAATCATTTACTTATCTTTTGCTGTGCTAGATGTACACAGAAGAGTAGAAATGAACTTCTACAATCAGTTCAAGGGTGGAACAGATAAGAATAACCATCTTACAAGTCTACAACATCACTACCACTAGCCCAGAAGGCTTACTATCAAATTCTTTATGTGGACCGTTTTCAATTCCTATTATGGAACCCTGGTTTCGGATAATGTACAGGTGAAAATGTCTTTATATGCACATTGAAAACTTTGCAATGAACTTGTTGGCAATCACCGTCATGAGGTTCCAGTCATCTATGGCTGCGGTCTAGAGGTGGAAGGCTGCCTCCATAATATAAATGATGAGCCTATCCACCTTCTAGAGTATGCACAAAATGTATCAACAAACAATAGATGTGTTTAGTGACTAAAGAAACACCATGGGACTAAATGTCAAAACCCAGAATCTCTATACTGTGATCTTCTGAAAAAAATATAAAAGTGTTAGTCATGCAAAGCCTTCCTCTATGTCTGAACTACTTCAATGTTTATCACATTAAAGTACAACAGTGGAAACAGGTAGGAACAATGTATATACATTAAGTGTTTCAAGCACATGTATATAGTGCTTGTTCTTATTGTGGGGGGAGGGGGGGGGTAAAAAATATAAAAGTGTTAGTCATGCAAAGCCTTCCTCTATGTCTGAACTACTTCAATGTTTATCACATTAAAGTACAACAGTGGAAACAGGTAGCAACAATGTATATACATTCAGTGTTTCAAGCACATGTATATAGTGCTTGTTCTTATTGTGGGGGGAGGGGGGGGATTTAAAAAATCAGAAGTTAATTGATGAAATTGTTTTGATTTTTTTTAAATATAAAGATGGATGATTAAATGTTTAACAACACCCCACCATAAAAATATTTATCAGCTATTAGACCGTATCAAAGGTAAGTTCCATGAATAACAATGGAATTTGAAAATGTGGCCCTTAATTGTCTAAGTAATTTTTGCATGTTTCTGATGAATATGAGCAGGTTTAGAGGTCATTTAATATATTTTTAAAACTTTTACTTATTTTAATCTTAGATGTAATGGGAGATCAGGATTAAAAGGTTTTTATTTCATATGCTAGTTTCAGATTTCCTCAGCTAAATAAAAGGAAAGATGGCAGTAAGCGGGGGAAAAAAGGGTGTGTGGGTATAGCAGTGTTCTCGCTGGGTGAAAATTAAAGGAGGGCGGCCGTGCAGCACCACACCCTTCGAGAAAAAAAAAAAAAAATGGGGGGGGGGGGGGGGGGGGGGGGTTGAGCTTGGTGGTTACCATGTTGTTGTGTTGATAGACTTTGTGGAAAGACATACTCCTTATTTTGATTACAAAACGTTTGTACGAGCAGGCTCGTCTTTTAATTGAACCAAAGATGTTATCAGTCTGATATTCACTGGCAGTTCCGGTTTTGCTGAACCGATCAAAGTTTTAATATTATTTTAATAAAGATTTCAAGATATACGAAAAACAAAACAGACGTGTGTGTGTGATCCCCTAATGTCGAAATTTGTTTTTCTTATTCCCATCTTCATCGAATGAATCGATCACTGATAAAAAGTAGTTTCGTTTTTGTAGTGGCGGTGTATATATTATTTGGCACCCAAGATGAATGATTTTAATGCTAAACACTACCACTTCCGTTGATTTTATAAGCGGTGATATCCCCCCAAAATGAAATGTTTACAATATGTTATAAGAACTGCTGACAGAAATGACAGAAAGTAAAAATCGTCAGTTACAATCAATTATATCTGTAACTGAGGACAAAATATCAGACAACAGTTAGTGGAAACAAAAGATAGTGACCGTTCTGATCACGTGACAAATTTGGCGCCAAATAAGTGGGGGGTTTTCAGTCAGAGATTGCTGAATCCATAAAAAATAAACATGTTTTTATTGCTCAAATAAAATATAACTTTTATTGTGTATTAAACATACAAATGAATACAGGTATGGGACAAAATAGAGGCTGTTAAAAATACTATTAAATTACGTTACGGTAACTGTCGTAAATGTTTCGTCAGTTGCTTTTTCCCTTTGATGTCCAGTGTGCAGACTGATCGTTGTGGGTTTTTTTTTATGTGTGGAAAAGTGTGCATTTGGAAATAGCAGAGATAGGTGCTGGAAAATATAGTAGGGTGCTGGAAAATAAAGAGGGGCACAGAAAAATAAAGGAGGCGGAGAACGTGAAAGGAGGGCGGCAAAAGGCAATAGCAGGGCGGGCCGCCCCGCTTAAATAGAGCAGCGAGAACACTGGTATAGGATAAAAAATATTTTTTACTCATGCTGTCATATGAATTTTTTTTTTTTAATATAAAAAACAATACAAATATTAGGTGCCATAACTGTAATTTAGTTGTTAGTAGTCTTAAATCTCACCTCCAGACAGGGTGCCAGCTGGGTCAAACGATTCCCCATCAAGTGTGACAGACTTCTTCATGACCTTGTCATCATACGTCACCTTCTTTGCAGCATTCATATCGGCACAAACAAAACTGGATCCAAACACAAACTCCATAGCAGTCTTCAAGTCCTTCTCATAGCCAATCAGAGATAAAGCCGTACTCACGTTATTTGCTCCCACCTATAAAATATGTACAAGTAAAATACAAGTCTGCATCTCTAAATTCAGACAATTTGTTGCAAAAATATTCATTGATAATTTTGTTTTATAAATATCTGTATGTATTTTGTTATGTATGCTAATATACAATATGAAAAATGGGTAAATTGCCATGAATGTCAAACTTGATCTGTAACAGTATATGATAAAGCTACAGTGACTGGACCCTCTGTAAACCAGAATTCCCTCAAACCGGACATTTTACAGAGTTCCTTTATAAAAACCAGTACAGAACTGTACCCCTGTAAACCGGATCCCTCTTAATACAGGACATTTTTATTGGTCCCTAGGGTGTCCGGTTTAGAGGGGTTTCACTGTATATACAAAATATCAGCTCAATATCTTGAGGCATTGTGGAAAAAAATGTCCAGAAAACTATATGTGGGACAGAGACAGACAGAACGGAGATAAAAACTTATAGTACCATCTGGTTGGACCGGTAGGGGACTAATGAACAAATATACAAATGAAATTACACTCACGCCCCACCATCAAAGAAATGTATAATTACATACTAATATTAACCAACTTCAACAATGATACAAAAACCCAGCAGCAAAGAAAAAAAGAAGGAAGTTACAGTCACATGACCAGAACTAGGGAGCATACAGTAGAAGAATTTAGGCCATCCCATTGGCTTTCGGAATGTTCGGACCAGGCTACTAGCCATATGGGGGGGGGGGGGGGGGGGGGGGGGGGGAGGAGAGAGAAAGAGAAGTGCACTTGTTTGAGGACAGGTAATGTTGAAAAGAAATAAAACTGTTATTCATCAGAAATCACACATTTTATAGCTAAATATAAATAAAGTTCTAAAGGTTTTGTTTTTTATTTTTAACATAATAACTTGACACGTACAAGTGACTCTGCTCTTTTCACAGTTGTGGCATCAATACTCCTGGCTGCAATCTTGTTGAGAGGAATAATGGTGTATCGACGTCGGAGTTCTCCCTTCTGTAAGAGTTTCTTGCCAGTTACTTCTGTATCAACCACAACATTGTAAAGCTGAAAAAGGAAAACAAGAATCTGTTACTGAACTCTTTACTTATTGGTTTTTCAATGGATTCTCCTTCAGCATTTCCAAATACCATCACACTAAGTCCTTATGCCTACTGGTTTGTTTGTTTGAAACATATTTTATTGTATATAATACACAAAAGGATTGGGCACAAGTTACTCAGCTTACGAGGCCCTCTCCTATTGGTAATAAGACAGGGATAAAATGACATTAGACAAACAAACCCAGAAAACAGTCTTGAAACGTATGAGTTACTGTGAGCTTTTCATAAGAGAAAAGATGAAGAAATGTTTTCAGGTAGCGCTAAACTTGAGAATTATGAAACAATCTGCAGGATTATTATTATTTTCAAGAACACAAAGACAGAAATATCTTACTTTACTTCCTGCAGCAATCTCTAATGCAGTAGCAGTCTTCACATCATTCACTTTGATCAGCTTACACACCAGACCGTGAACCTTACTGCGGTCAAAGTTCTTCTCAGGGTCTTTGTACTGGAAGTTTAGCTGAGGAAATCTGAAACAAGCATATGAAATAAAAACATGTACAAAAAAATACAGTAGATCGATTTCATTAGAAAATTTGTTTCTAATTTTCATTATTATTCATACTTACCTAGTGCTAGCACAACAAAAATGCTATTCAACCTGAGTCATACCTTCCCACTGCAGAATTCTCTCCCTTGCCGAATATGTGTAGTGCTATCCTTGCACGGGCTACCTGTAACCTCATTCTCGATTTACAGTAAGTTGAATAAGACTATTACAAGTATATTGTTTTGTTTTGAGTGTCAGTACTGTAGACAAAATAGACAAGTTATTCATGGGGGCAATCAAGACTGTCAAAACATCCATTTGACTCTGCATGGTACAAATTTGAATGTGATTTAGGGCTGGACTTAGCCCAGCAGCAAAGAACTCACCTGATATGTGGTCGGTTTAGGATTGATCCCTGTCGGTAGACCCACTGGGCTATTTCTCATTCCAGCCTGGTATATTAAAGGCTGTGGTATGTGCTATCCTGTCTATTGGATGGTGCATATAAGATCCCTTGCTACTAATGGGAAAATATAGCAGGTTTCTTCTCTAAGACTATATATCAAAATTCCAAAATGTTTGACATCCGACAGGTGATGATTAATATACCAATGTGCACTAGTGGTGTTGTTAAACAAAACAAACTGTGATAACTAGTTTGTTATTCAGACTGTATCAATTACAATGACGATGCTTGAAGTTTATGAAGTAAACATTTTAATGCATATTATCATGTGGCCGTCTTGTTAAACAAGCAAAAAAGCATTTAACATTACAATCATCATAAATAATAGTTCATACCTGGCTTCCAGTGTTTCTAGTTTTTCCTGAAGGTTGTGCACACTCTGACTTAGACTGCGGCGCTCAGCCGCTAGTCTTTCATCTTTGCCTTCCTCAAACCCAAGCTTCTTCAACTCAGCCTTAATTATTAGAGATAAATACAAACAAAAATCAGAAAGGATATTACAGTCTTCAAGAAGAAAAATATTAAAATCGCACTTACAAATTAGCTGCATTGAGAACTATAAACTGTAAATAAAGAAACAATCTGCACAAGCAACCCTACTTCTATCAATCTATGTCAACCAATATTTGACGATTAAATTAAAAAATTAAAAGTTCAACATAAATATACAAAAAAAAAAAAAAAGTACCATCAAAACCACACATTTGGAACAAAAATAATATTCTTGATAGAAATGTGTTGCACTAAAAAGTATAGCTATATAATATTTATCAATATGCATTACCTTCAATTTAAAAGGTGTAGGAAAAGTTTAAAATGATAAATAAATTAACATAAATAAGCCAAATAGAACTTCTAACTTCAATTTTGTTCATGCTCTTCTGTACAGCATCATACACAGATTGGTCCTTCTTATAATCAGATTCGGTTTTCTTCAAATCTGCCTGCTTTTTCTTTATTTCCTGCTGGGCATTTTTCAAACTGTAATAGACACATTACTGTAATTTATTCAAAAAAAAAAATTGTTCTGTTTATTACATTTTTAGACAATATATTATGAATAATGTGAATAATATACTACACATGTGATAAGCATAACAATAACTTTGTTGGGAATTTGGACTTATCTGGAATATGTTTTACTCTACAATTAAATCTTCTAGCCACTTTCTTTAATAGCATGGTCTCATGGCACTCAATCTACTAAAAGTAGAGTGCAGGCTGTCAAGTGAGGCGGTGGGTCACAAAAATAGAAAAATAGGAATTTTTGTTGCCTGAAAATAGGGTTAAAATAGGAATTTTGCCCACAAAATAGAAATTTTGTATAAAAGTAAATGTCCCAAAATAGAGAATATTGCAGGGGTCAAGTGAGTGAGCCATCTCAAAAAACTAAATATGGAAATAGAAAACCATTGAAAAGATAATAATACTGGAAAATAAGACAATGTGTATATCATAGGAATAAAATAGGCACTTATTTTGTTTTAAGATGGCCTCCCAACACTCCTTATACCCACCCTGATCCACCACTTTTTATTCAGACAATGCAGTGGTTGAATTTGGTTCTTTGGAGTAAGACTTTTAAAAAGCAACACAATGTAGTATTCCTTTTATGCTATTGAATAATACAAGTTACAAGGTCAAATTTTAACTCTGAAATGACAGGGGTGTTGACTGAAAAATACCCACAAGACATTGCTGACCCAGTGACACCATCAAAAACAGCAGCAATGGCAGTGTGCGTGTGTGTATGTGATTGAATGTTGGTATGGACACTATTTTTTAAATTAGTTTTCTCTTGGTAGATCAACTGGATAATGTAGCTGGATTTAGTAGCTGTGTGCTAACTGAATTGGTAGAAATATGTCAAATAATTATGATACTGCAGGTGTGCACATTTAATAGAATACTTGTTACGGTAAGCAAAGCACAACCTGCAAATGAGCCTACTTCCTTAGACACCAGTATATCAGAGGTAACCCTAACAGCTTCAGCCTGACTTTGTACAATTTAGACGTGATATGAAATGTGGAAAATGTAAGATATTTGTACAAACACCCACCCACACAATATAGCAGGGTTTTTGTGGGGGTTTTCTAGTTTTGAACATTCAACAAGATCAGATATTACAAAAAAACAGAAATATATCTATAAATTCAGAAATTATAAATAAGAGGATTTTATATTGCATTGTGAAAATTAATAACTGGAAGCCTGTAACCATGCATCCCACTGCATATTCAGATTTCAATGACTATGCCACAGATATCACAGTATGCCTCATAGCAAGTCATCTGGAGCAAATGGTGTGAAGAGAAAAAATATGGTTTTACTAAAAGAAAAAAAATATAAAAAGAAAAAATATATGAAACTGGTCAAAAGTGCAAAAAAAGGGGAAAAAAAGGAATTTTCATCAAAAAGAGGGCTAAATAGGGACTCATAAAAAAATAAAAAAAGGAATAAATAGGAAAAAGTAGGATACTTGACGGCCTGAGAGTGGTACGATTACATGACTTGAAATATAATATGTGTGTTCTTTTACACACTTTCCTTAAGTCACATTCCAAACATTTAAAATAGCTATCATTATCTAGAAATGACCAAAACCTATTTTTTCTTATTTAGGCCATAATAAAATATATATTCAAAAAAAAATTCAAAATGAGGGCAGGGTTAAAATTTATTTTATATTTTCAGAACATTGAAAATACAGCAAATTGAGCTTGGAGTTTTTTGCCAATAAAAAATAGGGGGGGGGTCAGGCCTTTATCCTCAAGGTGGGTGGAGATGAAAATCTAAGATTTATTTTATTACCGCTTTATGGCTACACCTAGCAATATTACAATTAAAAAAAAAGAAATTCAATATCAAGTGGCACATGACAACTCTGATTGAAGAAAGTAATTTTGTCCTATCAGTCTTAGTTCTGTAATAGTGTCTCGTGTAAATGCATAACATGCACAACTGAAACTTACCGCATCTGAGCTTGCTTTATCTCGGTTTCAGCGTGACTGATTTCGTGCTTAGCAGCTAAAATTAAAAAAGAATAATAGCGATATAGTATTATTAATGCCAATAGATCATGTTAGAAAATCTTCAATAACAGAGTAATAAGACCGTAATGATCCCATTAAGATAAATAACACCCTGCTGTAATATAACTACTCTCATTATTTATAAAACATTGCAGGCCTCCACAAACAAATCTGAATATTATTTCTAACTGAAAAAACAACAACATGCATTGATATAACTGATCATTCAGTAAATTTTACTTGAATGGTAAAAGGGTTATGCCAGAAGAAAAAAATTCACAAATTATTTATTAGCAATTAGCTAATTTGGCTATTGACAGGGTGTGCCCTGGGTCCATATTTTTAAAGCAATCTTTGGCTACAAAATCGTAAGAATATCATAGGCTATGACGTCACTACTATGATTGTTTTATGATTTCATAGGGCTAAGATAGCTTTGAAACTATGGGCCCTGCACTGCTACCGACACATACTGATGAGCTGGTCACTGAGCGTGGCGTCTTCCCCGTCTGCGTTGCTTGACAGCCCTGCGCTGACTGCGTGGAAGTGTTTCTGTGCCGCCCTGCTGGCCTCCTGGTCCTGCTCGCTCTGCTCTCTCAGCGTCTCCAGCTGTTTGTTCAACTTCTCCATGTCCTTCTCACGGTTACACACCATCTTCTTGTTCTACGTTAAAAAAAAAAAAACATCACAACATAATTCTGTGATAAATACACCGGACCCACAGGCACTTGTCACAGATTAGTATACATGAATAAAATTGGTAAATTTTATATATTTTTACAATATTTTGCTTAAACTCTCATAATACATGAAAATGGCAATATAAATTATCATGTATGAAGATGGTAAACTCAAATATTGTGAAAATATATATAATGCACAACTATCCACCAAAATTACTTGTGTATACTAATCTATAGTCCGTCCCATCCTCCTACAAAAATGTTTTTTGTAAATAATTTCAGTTTAGTCTGACAAAAGAAAAGTAACTGTTTTGGAAAAAAAAAAATCTTTGTGTGCAATTCAGAAATCAATCGGCTCAGAAATAAATAACTTGTAGTAAATTTCATAGTATGAAAAAAGGCGTTCCCTGTGGGAAGGACTATAGAAATATATCACATTGATTGACCAATACACCACAATTTTATGACAAGTGTCTGTGATGGACCACATTGTTTAAGGGGAGTTATTACTGGCTGCCTATCACTCCCAAGACTAGTTCAAGAAGAGTGATTCTTAGTTCCCCTTTGCATGTGAATAATAATTTTTAAAAAGTACTGTAAAGGGAACCCTGTAAACCACATTTAACAAAAGAGGAAAATGATAGTGCAAAAACAAATCAAGAACTGATAACATTCAAAATAATTTTAAGAAACACTGATTAATAAAAGGAAAATGATAGTGCTAAAACAAATCAGGAACCGACAACGTTCAAAATAAATCAAGCAACATTGATTAAAAAATGAATAAATAATCACAGAACACACCCATACAAATAGTAACTATAAATGGAAAGGTCTAATCATAGTAGACTTGTAATTAATTAATGTTCATCACTGAACATATTTTGGAAATAAAAAACGATAGTCATACATCTTCACAGTTTTTGGTAAGCTCCTTGTGTTTCTTTTGCTCTGTCTTCATACTCTCTTTTTTACTGTCAACAGCACTCTGCGCTTTGGCATCCAGAGTCTTCTTTTCCGCTAGCTCAGATTCCAACTTTGTCATCACGCTACCGGACTCCTAAAACAAGACCAAACACTATGCTCAAGGTTTGAATAAAGTCGCACACATATAAATAACATGCAGTTAAAGTCTGGGGCCCCTTAAACCATCTGGAATCTGTACAATCTCTTTGAACATCGTATTTTATAAATTTTATTTTACAAGGTCCAAACATGTTTAGATTTGGTGACATGCCTCATGGTTTCAGCTCACAATAAGTATAAGGCCCTGTCCTTATAAAATGTGTATTTATTTAATTAATTAATCCCCTCAAGTTTTTTCACTGTGAGGTATGTAGCTACAATTTCAAATATTTTCAAACTTAAGAATACTTATTTTACTAAGCTGGTGCCCATATTTAACACTGGACTCAAACTACATGCAATTTGCACAGCACTAAGTGTAAAGACTATTTAATTGAGCCAAACTTTAACTCTTAAGTGTACCATATTAATAACTGATGATGAATTTAAAATAAAAAAATATTGTATTTATTTGTGTTGTCTTTAATTCTTAAATATACAATCCAAACAACCAGTTGTTTAGTCATATGGCTTTTTCACATTTTTAACACATATCTGATATTAATATTAAAAATAGTATTTACTTCATCCCTACGTTGTTCCAAATCAGCAATGACAGTTCCCAGTTTCTTAACTTTGTTTTCATTCTGTAATAAAAACAACACAGTCAGTCTTCTAACATTGATACTGATGAAGTGTTTAAATTAAATGACTACAAGTCTCCCACCTGAGTCGGCACAGCTCTTATTTAACCATCACTTGATTCCAACAGTAAAAGAACATTTTAACAGCTACATATCACAAAAATCACAGAAATTCTATTTGACCGTTAATGAACAATTACTATTTCAGTTTAGACTAGTTATAAAAATATGAGGTTTCACAAACAGCTTAATGCAATGAAAAATGGGAATTATCTCAAAGCAGGTCACATATATACACTGCCAATCCAAACCAGTAATCTTTATATGACACAACATATCTAATTAATGGGAATTATCAGAGTATTTAAAATTACAAAAAAACAAACACCAAAAGCACACTTAAGAAAGTATCACTTAGTTTTGACAACCTTATAAAATATCTAATGTACTAAAATCATGTAATAAACAATGGTTTTATAAAGTACTTGACAGGCTATATGTGCACACATTAAAACACATCGACACTCACCTCCACAATTTTTTCTTTCAATGCTTTCACATTATTTTCCATCTCAACCAACTCTTCTGCTGACTTTTTCTTTTTCTCCTTTTAACACAAATACATTAATTTTAATTTATTTATGTGCTTATATTCAATTAAGGTTCATGCATGCTGACCTGGGTAGATACCTCAGCTATTTGGGCTCTCTGCCCAAAACAGTAGTTAATGGTTAGTCGTTAGTGAGAAAGAAGTTAATGTAGTGGCAGTATGCCTCCTCAATGAGCTGTGAAACCTGCTCTAGGAGCCAGTACTGGGGTATGAACCCAGTACCTACCAGTCTGAAGACGTAACCACTACACCAACCAGTCTGAACATTAAGTATGACAAATAAAATAAAAAAATGTATGAAACTATTATATTTATTTTTAAGACATTATTCATTACAATTACTAAAGCTAAATATTTACTAAAAATAAAACATACTAGCCTCAACCTAAACAAGTAAAAATGTGTTACCTCTGCACAAACAAACTGATAGGCAACATAGAGTTTGTTGAGATGTTCCAGCTCACGGATGATTTTCTGGTATTCCAGGAACGAGGAACGCTCTTCCTTCAGTTTGGCAAGAGTGGGTGTAATGTCTTCCTTGAGAACCTAGTGACATAAATAAATGATTACAGATATTTTACCATACACAGATTACGAAACGAAAGTGTGTTCATAAAACAAATCATGTATAAACAAAATATTTACCATACACAGATTACGAAACGAAAGTGTGTTCATAAAACAAATCATGTATAAACAAAATATTCTGAACTTAAAAGACTACTTTAAAAAAAAAAAAAAAAAAAAAAAAATTTAATTATTCATTTGTAGTTTGTTGAAGGCTTATCTAGGTGAAAATTACGACACAATATGCAAATATGGGATGCAGCAACAACTGCACATCTAATATGTCTTGTTCAGCACTAGAATTCTAATCAATGTTTTAACAGAAAAAAAAAAAAAAATTCTAGAGAGTGTAAAAACCTTGCCAAGACAGGATGCACACTTTTAGAACATTTTACAAATAGACATAATAACCTTAATAACATGTTAATAATTAACGTACAGTATCAATTTCCCTTAATTTGGCATCTTTTTTCTCAATAGTTTTCTGAGCAGCTTCTTTTTTTGTTTCATACAGTCGAGTACCTGCAGCCTCTTCAATCATGGATAAAATCTGAAAGACAGAAAAACATGTGTAATACCATAATATGAATAATAATTAATCATTCAAGACAGGTAGGTATATATGTAAAATGTTTATGTTTTGGGGTGTTTTATTACCAGTGATTACTAAAAATATATAATATATACCTTGTTTCATTTAAATCTCTTGTTTTGTCAGGTAAAATGTTTGGTTTAAATGTTTTTGTGTGTGTGTGTGTGTGTGTGTGTGTGTGTGTGTGTGTGTGTGTGTGTGTGTGTGTGCATGGCAGTGTGTTTTACTAAATAAAATAACAATTTTGGAGCAGGGATAGTGGTGGAAATTATAGTAAATGTAGCCGACTGATATTAATCATTGCATAAGGAGAGTAAAACAACAGACATGAAAATGTTGAAACAGAAAGCTGCGTACATACCTCCGGTGGCTTCATGTTGAGCACTTTAGTTATGCGTCCCTGCATAATCAAGAAATGTGGGTTGTTGACATTGAGTTGAACTGATCGGAACAGATCCTGAACTCGAGTGTTGTTTGCATTACTGCCATTGATGAGATACTTGTTGCGACCTCCGATGACAACCTAAAACCAAATGTATATACTTTGTTACTAATACCTACTTAAAAATAAAAATTACTTTCTTGTCCTGCCATTCTTTTTACAGACATACTGAGCTCTGGTCCTTACACAGGAGATGAATGATATATATGTTTTTGTTGGTTATACATGTACATACAGTAAATTACATTTTTTAAATGTATTATTTATTAAATACGTAGTTTTATTATTTATGTGAATTAAAATAATAAAATACTGTATTATAGAATCCACAATCATTAAAAATATTAATAAAGTAAAACATGCTCAAACAAGTTTACAGCCATTTATCTCACAGAGACAAAAGGTTGGTATTGATACTCCCTTGAGTAGCTACATGTACACATATCTCTTGAACGACATTAATATTATTGATCAATTTAACGTTTTATTATTTTACTATTGATCTCATTGCTCTTCTTTGTCAGTGCATTGCCTCACTGATCACAGCACTAAGTACCTGTCTGGTGACGGTGAACTCGTCGTACTGCTCATATCCAAGAGGACTCTGTTTCTTGTCTAAGTTATCAAACGTGATGCTCACTGTTGCCTTAGTGACACCTGCCTGGCCACTTTTATACACCAAGTCCTGTAGGTTACTAGCCCGTACCTAAAAATAGTCAACTTTAATCGGTATACATGTATGTACACTGTACTAACATAAC
Source organism: Gigantopelta aegis (assembly GCF_016097555.1). Taxonomy (NCBI): domain Eukaryota; kingdom Metazoa; phylum Mollusca; class Gastropoda; order Neomphalida; family Peltospiridae; genus Gigantopelta; species Gigantopelta aegis. The sequence goes on from NC_054704.1 coordinate 18,719,616, forward strand.
TATTTGTTTTCAGAATGCAATAAAATAAAAGTTGTAAAAAGTTTTATGCATATCATTACACAACACTAGTATTTTTAAAACTTGCACAAAATTAACTATGTACTCCTTATTAAAAATTGGCAACTGATATTTTGTGTGCATTTTCTTAGAACAGTACATATATATCTAAATTATCACATTCTTTATTGTACATTATGATTTACCAGTCATGGTACATTGGCTGGACTGAATAATTGAACAAAAATAAAAAAATAACACCAAAACAATCCACTAGGTGAACACTGCAAATAGATGGATTTATGGATCATAACATTTCACTACTGGTAAACATATCCAAGTCTTACAATACAGGCCAGCCGCCTCTGAAAACTGTGAAAATTATTATTTAATGGTATTTAATATCAAACATATCGTTATTGTTGTATTACAATGGGAATCTTTGCCTATCCAGTGGTAAGCAGTAATTCCATGTTTTCGCTACATGTATATATAGTTATCTCTGGTTGAGAGAACAATCATATTCATAACTGTCCAAATGTCTCAAACAGCAGAGTACTCAGACTAAGTTGTCTCAAACAGTAGAGTACTCAGGTGGCTGATAAACTAATTAACATGTGTCATTTTCAAACTTTGGTATAACTTGTTTAGGTCACATGACATTCACTGCACTGAATTTTCAGAATAATAAGCTGTCTATTTCATTTTCACCTGTTATACTCACACTGTTGAGTCGTTGTCTCTATTAAACTAGTATTAGTATTAAATCATGCCATTTGGGATTCCCCCCCCGTTTTAAAGTAATACGCCACCTACCGTTTGTTTATGTTCCAAGTAAGATGTGTAGACAGTTAAATAGCTATTGTCCGAACCAAATTGTTAACAACTACAAAAAAGTACTCTCCTACCTTTAATTGCTGTTAGATTTCCTCTAAATTTTGTCCAGAAACAAATCGTAAAAAAAACACTACAAATATACAGATTCCACACATGAGACTGCAACGATGTCGCCGATATTGTCTTTGCTGAAATTGCACAGGTAAAAATACATGCAGTTTTCTGGCGTCTGCCATGTTGCTTGTTTATGGAATACTCTTCAAGAGGGGTGAAAGCCTCCAAAGTATGTGACACAATTAATATGAAATCAATGATCTCTAGTGGTATCATTAACATAATAATAATAATTTAAAAAAATTATAAATAATATGACTTATCACGTTTTGCTTTTATATCATAATATGTTATGACGTTGTTAGATTAAGTCCCATCCTTTAACCCCTCTTGAAGAATATTCCATAAAAGTCAAAATGGCAGCTGACACAAAATTACATGCTTTTTGCCCTATGCGCTCTCAGCAAAGTCGATATAGGTGACATGGTTATCATCTGGTATGTGGAATCTGTGTCATTGTAATGTTTTTTTCAAGATTTGTGTCTGGACAAACTTTGGAGGAAATCTAACTGCAATTAAAGGTAGGAGAGTAATTGTTCGTAGTTGTTAACAATTTGGTTCAGACAATAAGACATTTTAAGTATATATCCAATTATTTGTTAAATTTTACCGTAATTTTTTTTTTTTTTACACAGTAACCAAAATAGGTCAAAAACATGTGACCTGTATGCCAATTAAAACATTTGTAGTTTTCTTAATTTATGGTGATCATGCCCAAAATATATATCGAAGTGTTGTCTACATGTGCATTTTTATTTTTACATATTAGTGAGTGACATCACTTAAAATGTTAGGTCACACGCTAATTGTTTTTCCATGCAAGCAAATAAGAGCACTAAAATTTGAAAACGTAAACTAAGATGTAGATCAATGGTTACTAGTCATTTCGTACCATAGTTTATGGTCATTTCGTACCATAGTCATTTCGTACCATAGTCGTTTCGTACCATAGTGCTTTGGTCATTTCGTACCATAGCCATTTCATACCTACTTTTTACCATCTCGTACCATAATGTTTGGTCACTTCGTACCATGTAGTGGTTTCGTACTCGGTATCTTATTTTTGTCATGGTATGCCACTTCTTATTTTTAATGTTTACGAATAAACGTTGACGTGTAAAGATACCTTGTAAAGTGAGCAAAGGTTTAAATGAACATATGTATATTGCCACTGATGATCATTTCATATGATACGAGACTCCCCTACCATCTTATATAGGCTTACGTCCTTAGCCCACTGTCGACAGATTCTCTGCCTATGCTTGCCTTAGTGCTGGTGGATAAACAATCGTTATAATCAACAGTCGCGTCAGTATCGATGTAGAATATCACTATGTGGTCTAGTCTATGATTAAGTATAACAAAATATACACGATCTTGAAATCATTATAACTTTATTTCACAGTAATCAGTAATTCGACATTTTACTATCTATCACTGTATTAGTCAACTAAGCTGCACAATAAATGATTGAGGTATGAAATGACTTTGGTACGAAATGATCATGGTACGAAATGACCAAACAGACATGGTACAAAATAACCATAGTACGAAATGACTATGGTACAAAATGACCAAATAACTATGGTACAAAATGACCAGGGTACGAAATGACTTGGGTACGAAATGGTAAAATTGGGTACGAAATGACTACGGTACGAATTGACTGGTTACCAGATCAATACAGTTTTACATTAAAATTATGGCTATTACTACAATATGTATAGTGCGTATTATATTTAATAATAAAAATTTTTAAAATACTTAAATAAAAAATACAATTAGAAATAACCAAAGCTATTTAAAAAAAAAAAAAAAAAGTTTGTCCCACCTTATCTTGCAAGCAATATTTTAAACATGCAGCAATCTGCTGATTGCTAAATCAATAATTTGTTTCATAAAAACAGTTCCTTTTTAGGAAACACTTCCGAACGTTCCAGCATGCATGCCAATACCTTAACCATAAACCTAAGACTGAACGAACTGAATGCTGGAACGTTCAGAAGTCTTGTCAAAAAGATACATCTTCATCAACTTTAGATCTGAACATTTTAATGTGAACTTACGTGTGTCAGATTCGTAATTCCCAATAGGAAGCAAATGGCATCAAGAATATTCGACTTGCCACTTCCATTTAATCCCGTTATAGCGTTAAATAACGGATCGAAATCATTAATCTCAGTACGTTGTGCGTACGACTTAAAGCCATCAATTGTGATACACTTAATATACATATTTCTAGTTGTTTTTAAAACTAGAACAAGGTTGAAACTGGCGCTCAAAGTAGTGTCGCATTTGCGCATGTGCAACCTCAAAACAATGAACCCATTTGGTTTGCTTATTCTGGCTGTACTATGTTGAAGTTTAACTCGGCACGAATATATATATATATAAAAATGTGTCAAAGTCACATGAAATAAAAAAAAAACAAAAAAACCCATACCAACATAATATTTATAATAATACACGCCCTCCCTCCCCCCCCCCCTCAATTTAAAAAAATAATAATAATACAATAATAAAAAATTTAAAAAAATTGTACAGACTATTGTATAGTTGTCGCAGAGGGGTGGGGGTGCGTCATACTATTGCTTTTTACAGAGATGAATTTTACTTGTAGAATACAAAATTTTAGGGGGAGGGGGGGAGCATAACCCTGAACTCCCTAGAAACTTTGCTTTGCGCCCTCGATTGAGGCCTATTTATTTATTAATATTTATTATTATTTACTAATATAGACTTCAAAGTTAAAAATATAATCACCGATCATGGTAATTTAAACAGTTTTTAAAAGAAACTCCAAATAATGATTGAGTCTAATATTCTGAATTCGCCGCACCCGGACTGGTGTCTGGAAACAATCAATCAATCATCATTTATTTCTATATATATTGGATACAGAAATGTACATAAACATAAACTAGTAGTGCTAATAATGATGCTACCACCATGAACATGTTATAATGTTACATAAAACTCTAAAATGAATTGCCTTTATGCATGAATATAAAATAACATACAGATATAAATGCATACATGAAAGAGAATAAAAGTATAGTTATGTGGTTTTGTTTTTAGTTTGTTCTAGATTGTGGTAGGGGGTCTAGAGAGTTCTGCTCTTCTGTGATTTAACATTTCTAACATAGAAACAAAGCTAAGGCATCGTTAAAGGAGACTCCATAATTCGTGCGTATTTGTGTATGTGCGTGTTTGTGTAAGTGTGTATGTGTGCGTGTGTGTATGTGCGTATGTGTATGTGCGTGTATGTTTGTGTATGTGCGTGTGTATGTGTGTGTATGTGCGTGTGTGTATGTACATGTAACATGGGTGTGCGTGGAGAGAGAGCGAGAGAGAGCAAGAGAGAGAGAGAGAGAGAGAGAGAGAGAGAGAGAGAGAGAGAGAGAGAGAGAGAGAGAGAGAGAGAGAGAGAGAGAGAGAGAGAGACAGAGAGACAGAGACAGAGAGAGAGACAGACAGACAGACTGAGATATATATATATATATATATATATATATATATATATATATACCAAGGAACGTGTAAAATATATAGGCGTACGGGCTCCCATTTTTGTACGGGGCAGGCTGATTTTTTTTCCTAATTAAACGAAAATGCCTGAATCTAGATAACAATTATATAGTGTTGGAAGGAACCACTACGCATCTTTACATGAATTGTAACTAATATTGCGGGTAGAATGTTTGAAATACATGGATCAAATGTTTCAGACAGATTAATTTTACCCGATAATCTTATTTGTCTGAATTTGAGGATTCCCTCCAGCAGCCCCCACCCCCCACCCCCCATCTCGTATGCTTGTGTAAAGATATGTTGTGTCATTTCCCTTTGTACATACATGACAGTACAGGGACGTAGTAGTATTCCTCCATCCCCAGCTGTTAGTTTTGCATTTACCATAGTTTGACACCCAGTAGCCGATGTATTTCATACAATGTACAAAGTAGAACCATGTTTAAGAAGATTTGGAACCAACAAAGTGTAATGAATCGAACTCAATCCGCACAAAATAACACATCCGGCAATCCCACGAGTTATCAAAAATATGTCCGCGCCCACAAGTCTTGTTATGAACCTGTAAATATTTGTTATATATTATCTTTACGTATATATTTAATTGCTGGCATCTTGATGGATGAAGGACGTTATCAATGAGTAAATTATTGGTGTCCTTTATTACGTTTTAGACTCTCAAACCATAATCTCCCCAATGAAACAGGTAGATGGACACGAATACCGCTACATGATAGAATATGTCCCCTCTGCAACAGTAACGACATCGGAGACGAGTTCCATTATATACTTAAATGTCAATTTTTTAAGAACCCAGAATTATTTACTTACCACAATACTGTCAATCAAAACCTAATACATATAAATTTTATAATATCTTCAACAGCAAGAAAACCGGTGTCCTTCGTAAATTGTCAATTTTCTGTAAATTTATTATGAATACCTAAGTCCCCCGGCTAAAATACCTATATGGATATGTATTTTATGTATGTATGTATGTATGTATGTATGTATGTATGTATAAATATATGTATTTGTTTATTTATTTATTTGTCAAATACTTATACGTTTGCCATCTTGTCAAAATATATGTATAATTGTATTATGTACCTCATATGTCATGGTTTACGGCCTGAGAGTAAATAAAGTTCTGTTCTGTACGAAGCGATCTTTGCGCTAAGATCACCTTAAATGCATTATGTAGCTATGCACTTAAGGTGATCTTAACGCTAAGATCGCTTCGTAAAACGGAGCCCTGTACACTTAATTGGTAAAGCAAACAGAAACCAAACAAGTTGAAAGGGAAGGGCTAAAGATTATCTTTACTGGGCATATTGTACTAAAAACATCCTACGACATGTAGCGTGAAAGGTGTAAATTACAGAAGCAAACAATAACCGAATAAATAGAAATGCCAAAGAATTATGTCTGCAGAGCAAAAACATCTACCAAGCGTAGTCTAATGCAATATAATTTATTTTCACCTTTGTAAATTTATGACACAGCAAAAAAAAATATGGGGTAAAATATATCTAATAATTTATTTAGCTCCCACGTACATGTAGTACACATTATTTAGTCCGTGGACGAAATGTACAGGGGAAATAAAAGGCCAGTGGCCGAATCGTCCGGAACAGATTTTTTGTAGTGGACGAATCGTCTCGAGTTCCTCAGTGGACAAATTTTTAGTGGACGAATCGTCCATGGATGAATTGTCCAGTGGACGAATCGAATGCATCCCGAATTATACTGTTTTCATGTATTTGTTTATATGAAATGCATTTAGTATGTCCAAAAGTACTTTTATATGTTAATGCCACCTGTTTTCGATCTAGAACCAATTTCCAAAGTGATGTAAATTAACGCTACAATCTCAAGTATATTCTTATTATTTAACAATTAAATAATCCACATTTTCCCCCATTGCACACATCAATCATCAATGAGGCAGGAATATTCTTTGACATAGGTCAGCGACCTTAGTAAACTGCTGTCAAAGTTTTCCGAAGCTTAGCTAAATGTGGGTGCTCTCGGGTTTCTTTCTGTAGTGTGTTTATTAATGATTAAATATGTGGATTGTTTTTAATCAAGGAACTTGAAAATGATGGATGTAAAATATTTAACATCAAACATAGGATTATTGTGGTATTAGAGTGGGAATCTTTGACTGTCCGGTACTCTTTGGTGGGCAGCAATTGCAAAAAAAATACATAGCTTGGTCTCTGACTGTAATGAGAGCATCATAACCATCCAAATGTCCGTCTAGCTCTCTTACAGTCAGAGACAGAGTACTCGAGCTAGGCTTGACAAAAAATTAGAAAAGGAAACTTTCAAAATGACAAAAATATATTTTTATATGTAATTTGTAAAAACATTGGTAAATATATAAATAAAACAGCAGAATCCGGACCTATGATTAGTATTGAATTCCGTCACATTAGCAGGAAATTGCTACTGTGTATTTTCAATCCAACAAAAAAATCAGATAAATTTAACAACATCATTGTTTACCTTGTCCCAATACAGAGTAAAATAACAATAAAAAGTTTCTAATTACAAGCCTTTGTTGTCAACGAATGTAAAATTCTCATTAGATGTGAATATGTGCTATTTTTTAACCCCATCCAATTTCCAAATCCATCCCATGTGACTTGCAACTAAATATAGAGAAAACTCATGCAAACAACATTCACTACTGATATATAATATGTTAAAATTAGTTTCTTCATTTATAAAGTTTTTAATATATATAATAAACCATTGGATATATGGTTCTTCAGCCCTCTAAGTTAACTTTTCCATCTAAGTGCCAGAAAAAACTATTCTTACCTTTTTTTCCCCCTCAATTTCTATTTCGATCAATCAAGGCTTGTTTAGTTGATACATATGCAGTGGTATCAGAGTTCACGCTTGCACTATAATTAGGAAGAATGCAAAACCTTTGTTTTATTTAATGACACCACTAGAGCACATTGATTTTTTAATCATCGGCTATTGGGTGTAAATAGTAGCAATAGTAGATATTTTATATGCACCATCCTACAGACAGGATAGCATATACCACATCATTTAATATACCAGTTGTAGTGCACTGGCTGGAATGAGAAATAGCCCAATGGGCCCAACGACGGGGATGGATCAAAAACCATCATTAAATATTAAGTATATTGTTATTAATCATGGCACATTTACTGTTAATCTAATCGATTGGTACCCACTTCGTTTACAAAATGTTATAAAACTAGTAGACTTAATTGTTCGAAATTAATCCTTTAATTGAATGAGACTAAAAACTTATTTTTAAAAGCAATACATGTCTATAGATTTAGCAGATATTGGTAACTCAGACATCATGTGACACTGTCGGCTGGCGATGAAATCAAGGATGACAAACGGCTATGTGTACTGCCAACGTGCTACATCATCTTTGATTATGATATTAATTATGTAATATCATTGTAAACAGGTGTTTTGAGACGTCAGATGCATGTTTGTTCCCAATTTGCTCTGTCTGTGTCGGAAGGTGTGAATTCCAGTGTAATGAACAGAATAACATTGATATACATTCGTTCCCGACAATTTGTGGTCAGATGGAGGAATTGTTGGATTCAAATCTCGGCAAATACATCTAAGTTGTTGTCAGAGGGGAAACAAATCGCTGTTTGATAGTTTGACAGTATAAAGGGGCCATTCAAATATTATGTAACACTTGAGGGGGTGGGTTGGTGTCGGTCCAAACATTATGTTGTATTACAGGGGGTGGGTATTTAGCAGTGTTGCGTAATAAACTTTTAAATGTTTTTAATTAATAAATTAAAATAAACCCACCATAAACACTCTGTCATGGCGATCATGTTTAACATATAGGTAGTTATAGCTAGACGTGTACACATTATAAGGATTTGTAAATCAAATTAAAATGTGTATCTGCATTTTCCCAAATCGCAAAACAGTAGGCAGGTAAAATCATATTACACACATTGCATGAATGAGAGGGGTTCTCCAAGCGGTACATATTACACACATTGCATGAATGAGAGGGGTTCTCCAAGCGGTACATATTACACACATTGCATGAATGAGAGGGGTTCTCCAAGCGGTACATATTACACACATTGCATGAATGAGAGGGGTTCTCCAAGCGGTACATATTACACACATTGCATGAATGACAGGGGTTCTCCAAGCGGTACATATTACACACATTGCATGAATGACAGGGGTTCTCCAAGCGGTACATATTACACACATTGCATGAATGACAGGGGTTCTCCAAGCGGTACATATTACACACATTGCATGAATGAGAGGGGTTCTCCAAGCGGTACATAATATTGAGAGGGGTCTTGATGAGAGAAGCTATTTGTTATTATTATAAACCTTCTACTCATCATCACACACACTCGTACACACACAAAGTGCATATCATCTCATCTTGATGAGAGAAGCTATTTGTTATTATTATAAACCTTCTACTCATCATCACACACACTCGTACACACACAAAGTGCATATCATCTCATCTTGATGAGAGAAGCTATTTGTTATTATTATAAACCTTCTACTCATCATCACACACACTCGTACACACACAAAGTGCATATCATCTCATCTTGATGAGAGAAGCTATTTGTTGTTATTATAAACCTTCTACTCATCATCACACACACTCGTACACACACAAAGTGCATATCATCTCATCTTGATGAGAGAAGCTATTTGTTATTATAAACCTTCTACTCATCATCACACACACTCGTACACACACAAAGTGCATATCATCTCATCTTGATGAGAGAAGCTATTTGTTATTATTATAAACCTTCTACTCATCATCACACACACTCGTACACACACAAAGTGCATATCATCTCATCTTGATGAGAGAAGCTATTTGTTATTATTATAAACCTTCTACTCATCATCACACACACTCGTACACACACAAAGTGCATATCATCTCATCTTGATGAGAGAAGCTATTTGTTATTATTATAAACCTTCTACTCATCATCACACACACTCGTACACACACAAAGTGCATATCATCTCATCTTGATGAGAGAAGCTATTTGTTATTATTATAAACCTTCTACTCATCATCACACACACTCGTACACACACAAAGTGCATATCATCTCATCTTGATGAGAGAAGCT